>NC_091578.1:19680804-19702885 GCF_042767895.1 Penaeus vannamei | reverse complement strand
TTCTTTGTAAAGAACCTCCTTTTATTTTTAATTTAACACGGCAATCTTTAGTAAATTCGCATTTTTAGGTATTTATTCTTTAAAGCAGACGACGTTTAACAGTAAAATGAGTCTTGATGCGCGAACATCTCCTGGCACACGACCTTGTTACCATAAATAAGGTGGGGTCAACCACCTGAGTGGAGTTGCGCACAGGCATCGAGTCATTAAGCTACGGCTGGGTTATCCTTCAGATAACCGTCGTTTTTTTTTTTAAGCTTTGTTCTTTTTATTTGTGTTTTCTCTGTTTTACGCTTTTAACCAATGGATCTTACAGTGAGTCTGCAGTTGTAACAGGTATTGTTTTATCAGTTTTATTTTAGATTGCCCCATTTTTACGTACATTTCTTTTGCTTTTATTGTTTCGGAGGTCTTGCTTATTTTTATGTTTTATGTGTTAACGTTTCTGTGCTTTTAATAATAATAGTTTGAGTTTTGCCTTTTGTTTCATTTACCATTTATGATTCATATTTATTACTTACAGTTTACTAAAGAATGGGATATATATAAAGGAAATGATAACAGACATTTTAATGGCTTGATTTTAAAGATAACTGAAATAAATAACTTCCTGTGGAGCGTAACGTACTTTACTGATTCATTAAATTTATTTTAACTTTGTTTTAATTAGTCATGAGTTTCACTTGTTTTGATTTTAATGTTACGTTTTATCAGTTACACGGACTTTAAATTAATTGTCTATTTTTCTATGATATATGCTTTGGTCGAAACTTCTATCTGTGAAACACGCTACCAGTATCGACATCACACCACGAGAGCATGATAATTACTCTGTGCCGAAACAGGAGGCCGGAGGCTTAGGTCTCGTTGGCTCCTACGGCCCCGCAAACTAGGGGTAAGGTCATGATAACCCCTACAATCCCAGACCCACCGTGCCTTCGGAGAGTGCTTACCGCTCGGCCCGCTCCGTCGGCAAGTCTGACTAAATAATTATAAATAATATCTTGCCACAATGTGCAAGCTTTGATGATCACTACAATATCGTCTACCCAGGCGAAGCAAATCCACCAGGAACACAACATTATCAAAATCATCATAATTAGCAGAATTATTGCAGAAATCATCATAATTGTAGTGACCTACGGCGTATTTTCCCCACGAGGACGGGAATACACGAGTCCGCCCCCCCCCCCCGAAAGGATGGGACATCGTCTACCCAGGCGAAACAAATCCACCAGGAACACTACATTTTTCATTTTTACTTTATTTTATTGTTTGTTGCATAGATTTTATTAATGTATATTTTAAGTGAATCGTTCAGGATTTAAAACCCGTTTTCTTTGTTTTTACTTATATTTTTTAATTTTATTTTTTATTTTCTTTTTTTTTTAAACTTATTAAGGGAAATAGCTCGTTTTGATTATGTTTTCTTTTAGTTTGGTTATTTTTACTTTTTTTCTATAAGAGATTGCAATTTTAGAAAGTTAATTTTAAGCTTATTTTACTATTTTTTACGAATTTAAGTGGCAGCGCCATCTATTGGCGATTTCCGCCAAAAGCACTGTAGTCCTCCGCCTCGGCTGTAGTTCCATTGGGGGCAAAGCAGATAAATAGGCTGGATATCGTGGGCCTTGCCTTTTTTTTTCACTCGTGATTGGAATGTTGTACAGTCCAGACCTCTCTCTAAGCGCAGCAGCAATAATTTAAAAAGGCTAGTGCCACATGAGCTACCTTGGTTTCTGAGGCCTCTCGTCACGCTGCGCATTATTGCTTCTGAGCTATTAAAGTAAATTGCAAAGTAAACCATCTGTCTTTACAGTTTGCAGCACTTTGTGCTTTGACTGCACCTTCAGTTTTTTGCAGGTCGCACGAGGCGTAGATAGTATGTAGTCGTAGGTAGTACCCCACCTCAGACCCGCAGCTCTCTTCTACACCAGGGTAGCCCTTACGGGCTTTGACCCCTGGGTAGTGAGGCCCAGTAGTCTGGGGCGTCCTTTGGGCGCACTTTTTCTTTCCCTGATTTCTCTTCTTTTCTTAATGTGACTTCCCTGAGCCTACCGGAGTTCCCTTGTGGGCTCCCGTATTCGCCTGGGGGGTGGGCATAGACTTACCGTCCTTCCCTTCGGCAAGTTCGGCGGTAGGAAAGTGTCCTCCACATAACTCGATCCCTCTGTGGTACTGGAGAACGCAACCAGGCTTCCACTGGGGGGGTAGAGGACGTTTAACTGCTACACTCTCTTAGCTATTGCTGTTAGGTTGATTACCAATAGTTAAGGGGTTTATTGGTCCCTTTAGGACAACGGGCAAGGGCCCAGGGGTCGGACTTGGTCCGATGCCCAGCATGACTGACTCCTCGGCTACCCCTTCTTCTCCTCGAGGAGGAGGGGCGACCTATGACCGTCCTATGACCTCGACTTCGAATAATGGAACCCCTACTTTTGACCGACGAGAACTACTTGCTATCCCTCCAGAGAATGCAAAATATTTGGCTGTCAGATGTGTGAATGAAAATCAGTCGCTTCTGAACGTTAACCCCTTCATCATCAAGAAGGTCCTTAATGGTCAAATGGATGGCGGCTTTGATTTTGTCAAGAAATTGCGAGATAGTAGCCTCCTTGTTAAAGTGTAATTTAAATCCCAGGTTAACGACTTGCTTAAACTGACGCAGATTCATGATTTGAAGGTTAGAGTAACTATTCCTGTTGGCCCAAATACCTGTAAGGGAATAATTTTTCACAAGGATTTGAGGACGATGGATGAGAGCGAAATTCTTGAAAACATGAAGGACTAAGGTGTAATGGAGGTGAATTACATGACCAAGAAAGACGAGAATGTGCGAACGAAGACCGGATTGTGTTTTTTGACCTTTGCTTTGAATAAGATTCACGAGTATGTCTATGTTGGATACGAACGTGTCCAAGTAAGACCTTATATTAAAAAACCTATGCGCTGTAATAGATGCCAAAAATTTGGACACACCTCATTACGCTGCATTGACAAGGACACTGATAAAGTCACTTGCGGTAAATGTGCTGGAGCTCATGACACCACTACCTGTACTGGAAACCCTCTTAAGTGTGCCAACTGTGGAGGTCCCCATCAGTCAGGTTCTGCCGAGTGCAGCAGCCTGAAGGAGACTGAAATATTAGCATACATGAGAGGCCATAATGTTATTTACCGTGAAGCCAAGAGGAAGCTTGAAGGCTTGACCAACAAGCCCAGTACTTCCTATGCTTCAGTAGCAACTAACAACACTCCCAGTGTAAGCAGTGTCAGTCAGGATCTTGGGGCTAAATATAAAGAAATTGCTGAACTTAAGGAAACGGTTAAAGAATTAATTAGTCAGATTGTTGAATTAAACAAAACAATTAAACAAATTGCTGAATCAACCCAGCAAAAGCAGCAACGTAAGGAGGATAATACCAAATCACAATCTGGATCACACCTTCCTGTCCAGACGACTCCTGTTAGGACTTTGTCTGGTTTTTGGTCTGCTCCTAGGAGCAGATCATCTTCAACCGGGCGTCTCCCTCGCAGAGAGGCGCAGGACATGGAGGCTATTGTCTCCAAATCTTTCCGCGAGAGGTCCCCGGGAAGCTCGGGAGAGGAGGCGCCTCCCTCCCAGAAAAAGGTGAAAAAAGGCGGACAAGGCACTTCTAAACCCCATAAAACATAATCTTCGCGTTGACCATTATACAATAGAACTGTCGAAGTCTTTGAACTAGAGTAAATGAACTCAGATTATTAGCCTCGTCTTATGCTACCAATATTATCGTCCTACAAGAAACACATTTAAACAACCTTATTTCCAATGATTTAGTTTCGTTGAGTTACTACCATCTATATCGGAAGGGTCGAGAGGGTAGGGGTGGAGGCGGAGTTGCCATGTACATCCACCAAAACCTCCCTTTTACAGAAGTGACTATAGATTCTACTTTGGAGGTAGTCGCATGCAAACTAAAAGTCAATATCATGTATCTGGCTATATGTTCAGCTTATTGTCCACCTGACAATGTGGTAATTTATGATGAGCTCTTTGCTCTTCAGGATAGTCTGTCACAGAATAAAGTAATTTTAGGTGATTTTAATGCTCATCATACATTATGGGGTTCCCTGCGGATGGATGGTAGAGGTGAGCAAGTAGTTAAGCTTATTAACGATTCAGATTTAATCCTTCTGAACGATGGTAGACCAACACGAGTGGACGATAATACCGCTAATTTGAGCTTTATTGACCTATCTCTGGTCTCTTCAACAGTAGCAGCCAAGTGCCTGTGGCACACCATTGACGACTCGTTGGGAAGCGACAACTTTCCCATTTTCATTTAATATTCATGCGACACAACCAGAACGCCTTCATTACCTAAATTTAACGTAAAAAGAGCAGACTGGGTCACCTTCACAAGGAGCGTCAAGCTCGAACTTGTTGGAGAAACCATTGATGATAAAGTAATCAATATTCAAAATTCTATTCTAGATGCAGCAATGAAATCCATTCCAAAGACTTCGACAGATAACATTAAGCACAGAGTTCGATGGTGGACACCAGACTGCCGCAGGGTACTGTGTGAACGCAATAGGGCCTACAGGCTTTTCAAAAATAACATCACTAACGAGAACTTATGCAATTACAAACTAGCAAGAGCTAGGGCTCGTAGAACAATCAGACAAGCCAAAAGAGACTCCTGGCGAAGCTTTGTCTCTACCATCAATAGTAACACCAAAATATCACAGGTTTGGTCCACTGTTAATAAAATCAACAGGAAAAAAACCTATCAAAATCAAAAACATCATTCATGAGATAACAATTCAGATTCACCTAGAGACATTGCTATTGCATTCGCCAGGCAGTTCTCTTATACAAGCAGCTCAGACAACTACCATCCCGCTTTCCTGACCATCATGGAAGCGGCTGAGCTGCAACCCATACACTTTGCCACAGGAGATGAATTTGATTACAATAAAGATCTAACAATGAATGAGCTTGTCCGAGCCCTAGAAGCCTGTAGAGGAACGTCCCCAGACCCCATTCGGTATGAGATGATAAAGCATCTTAATCATGAAGCCATGATTAAGTTGCTAGAAATGTACAAT
The DNA here is from genome assembly GCF_042767895.1 of Penaeus vannamei. Lineage (NCBI taxonomy): Eukaryota > Metazoa > Arthropoda > Malacostraca > Decapoda > Penaeidae > Penaeus > Penaeus vannamei. The sequence goes on along the minus strand of NC_091578.1, from coordinate 19,697,791 downwards.
GAAATTTGGAAAAGCCAGACTTTTCCAAACTCATGGCACTTCGCCCATATCATTCCCATATTGAAAGGAGGGAGTAACCTCAAACATGCCATCTCCTACCGCCCAAGTGCGTTGACAAGTTGCTTATGCAAGGTTATGGAACGAATTGTTAACAGTAGGCTATTACATTTTTTAAATTCCAGGAATTTACTAGTTGACGAGCAGTGCGGTTTCCGAAAAGGACGCCAAACTCTCGATCAGCTAGTAAAACTGGCCAGTCATATTCAAGAGGCAATTGCCAAAAAGCATTTTTTGATTTCAGTATTTTTAGACATTGAAAAAGCCTACGGCATGACATGGCGATATGGCCTACTTAGAAAACTTTATGCTTTTGGATTACATGGAAACTTGCCATGTTTTATTCAAAATTTCATTTCTGACAGAACTTTTGCTGTCAAATTGTTTTCTGACAATGTCACTTACTCGGACATTTTTGTCCAGGCAAACGGGGTCCCACAAAGAAGTGTCTTGTCACTTACTTTAATTTTGTGTATAATCAATGACATCTTACCAGTACCCCTTCGGAATCTTAAATACTCACTGTACACTGATGATTGTGCATTATGGCATTCCAGCAGTAATGCAGAATTCTCAGCAAATCGCATCTAATTGGCACTGGATATGATTCATAACTGGGGCCTCCAGTGGGGTTTTAAGTTTTCTACAAGAAAGAGTATTGGGGTAATTTTTTCACGAAGGAGAATGCCGAACATCAGGCTGACTCTAGACCACCACGCAATACCTATTCAAAATTCAGCTAGATTTCTTGGTCTACTTTTTGATCGTAGACTTAATTGGAAAGACCACATTGGTCAATTAAAGAATAAATGTCAAAAAACACTAAATTTATTAAAGTGCATTTCTGGAAATAGATGGGGAGCTGACAGAAAGTCTTTGCTAATGACATATAAAGCCCTGATTAGGTCTAAAGTAGATTATGGGTCAGTCGTGTATGGTTCGGTATCGGCCTCAAGTTTGAAAGGTTTGAATGTTGTGCAGAATGCTTGTGTGCGCAATTGTCTTGGAGCCCTCAAATGCAGGTGGAGTCAGGAGTACCTCCCCTCCGACTCAGACGCGGCCAGCTGGCGCTGACATATGCCGCAAAGGTGGCACAAGACCCGAGCTACCCCAACGGTAATGAAGCCATTAGGCCCTTTACCGCAAGACTCCACGACCTCATCCTTAAAGTCGGTATAAATCTCTCTACCATCGATACCCTGGTTCATACAAATATAGAGCCATGGGAGACGCCCAATTTTGATATCATGGAAGCTTGGCTTCCATCGTCCAAGGCCATGGCGCCGGAGGTGGAGGTACGCCAGAGGTTCAGAGAGATCCTAATTAAACATTTACCTTTTTTTCATATATATACCGACGGCTCCAAGACCAAGCAAGTAGTGGGTGCAGGTGTATGGTCGAATGAATGCGAGATGAGATTCAGACTGCCGAGTCATACATCGATCTTTATTGCCGAACCTTTTGCTATTGATAAAGCTATTTGATAAATTAAATTGATATATTGCTATTTGATAAAGCTATTGATTTTGCACTATCGACGACCCACGATAGAATAGCCATTTTTTCCGATTCATTAAATTCACTTAAAGCCATTAAATCCTTAGAAACCACTCAAAATGAACTGCTGGGTAATATCATTCGTAAGCTACATAGTGCCAACAAATCAATCAAGCTGATGTGGGTGCCAAGCCACTATGGTATCCATGGCAATGAACAGGCCGACCTCAGGTGTTTTGTGTCTCTTATAAAAGCAAAAATCCATCTCCTGTGGCAAAGTGAGTGGACCGACCTGCAACTGCCTAATAAAATCAGGCAAAATATTGAAGTGTGGGACACAGCCCACAGAAAGAACAGAAGGGAGGAGGTGGTATTGGCCCGCCTTAGGTTATAATTATTATTGTCATTATCATTGTCATTATAATCATAATTATCATCATTATTGTCAATAATAAAGGAATCATCATGGAAATCATCATAATTATCTGAATTAATGTTAAAATCCTCATAATTACCATTAAAAAGCGAAAAGGGTTTTTTTCGACGTTTCTCTCAAAACGCTAGATTTTGCCGTTTTTTCGACTTTTCGGGTTTTATTACTTCTGGCCTTTATTTCATTATAAATGGACTGAATGATAATTATTATCATCATTATTATCATTACTGTCATCATTTTTATGATTATTATCATTATAGTCATTATCATCATGATTATCATTATTATTATCATCATTATTGCAGTTATAATAATTATTATGCTAATTATTATTGCCATTTTTATTATTATAACTATTTATATAATGATAATAGCAATAATGATGATCTTAGAAATAATAATGACAACAATGATAATTATAATGACAATGATAATGATGTTATTATTATTTCTATTGCCATTATTAGTATGGAAATTATTGGAATAGAGTTAATTATTGCTATTATTGCAGTAATTATCAAGATTATAATTATAATTATGACTTTATCATTATTATCATTATTATTGTCATTACCATTGTCATTATCATCATAATTATCATTATTGTCAATAATAAGGGAATCATCATGGAAATCATCATAATTACCTGAATTAATGTTAAAATCCTCATAATTACCATTAAAAAGCGAAAAGGGTTTTTTACGACGTTTCTCTCAAAAGGCTGTAATACGCTAGATTTTGCCGTTTTTCGACTATTGGGATTTTATTACTTCTAGCCTTTATTATATTATAAATGGACTGAATGATAATTATCATCATCATTATTATCATTACTGTCATCATTTTTATGGTTATTATCATTATAGTCATTATCATCTTGATTATCATTATTATTATAATCATTATTGCAGTTATAATAATTATTAAGCTAATCATTATTGCCATTTTTATCATTATAACTATTTATATAATGATAATAGCAATAATGATGATCTTAGAAATAATAATGACAATAATGATAATTATAATGACAATGATAATGATGTTATTATTATTTCTATTGCCATTATTAGTATGGAAATTATTGGAATAGAGTTAATTATTGCTATTATTGCAGTAATTATCAAGATTATCATTATAATTATGACTTTATCATAATTATTGTCATTATCATCATATTTATCGTCATTATTGTCAATAATAAAGGAATCATTAGGGAAATCATCATAATTACCTGATATAAGGTTAAAATCCTCATAATTACTATTGAAAAGCGAAAAGTTTTTTTTCGACGTTTCTCTCAAAAGGCTAGATTTTGCCGTTTTTTTTTTCGACTTTTGGGATTTTATTACTTCTGGCTCTTATTTCATTATAAATGGACTGAATGATAATTATTATCATCATTATTATCATTACTGTCATCTTTTTTATGATTATTATCATTACAGTCATTATCATCATGTTTATCATTATTATCATCATCATTATTCAGTTATGATAATTATTATGCTAATTATCATTGCTATTTTTATCATTATAACTTTTTATATAATAATAATAGCAATAATGATGATCTTAGAAATAATAATGACAATAATAATAATTGTAATGACAACGATAATGATGTTATTATTTCTATTGTCATTATTAGTATGGAAATTATTGGAATAGAGTTAATTATTGCTATTATTGCAGTAATTATCAAGATTATCATTATGATTATGACTTTATCATTATTATCATTATTATTGTCATTATCATTGTCATTATCATCATAATTATCATCATTATATTCAGTAATACCGGAATCATCATGGAAATCATCATAATTACCTGAATTAATGTGAAAATCCTCATAATTACCATTAAAAAGCGAAAAGGTTTTTTTTCGACGTTTCTCTCAAAATGCTGTAATACGCTAGATTTTGCCGTTTTTTCGACTTTTGGGATTTTATTACTTCTGGCCTTTGTTTCATTATAAATGGACTGAATGATAATTATTATCATCATTATTATCATTACTGTCATCATTTTTATGATTATTATCATTACAGTCAATATCGTCATGATTATCATTATCATTATCATCATTATTGCAGTTATAATAATTTTTATGCTAATTGTTATTGCTATTTTTATCATTATAACTATTTATATAATGATAATACTAATAATGGCAATAGAAATAATAATAACATCATTATCATTGTCATTATAATTATTATTATTGTCATTATTATTTCTAAGATCATCATTATTGCTATTATCACTATATAAATAGTTATAATGATATAAATAGCAATAATAATTAGCACAATAATTATTATAACTGCAATAATGATGATAATAATAATGATAATCAAGATGATAATGACAATAATGATGATAATTATGATGATAAAGACAGTAATGATAATAATGATGATAATAATTATTATTCAGTCCATTTATAATGAAATAAAGGCCAGACGTAATAAAATCTAAAAAGTCGAAAAAAACGGCAAAATCTAGCGTAAAACAGCCTTTTGAGAGAAATGTCGAAAAAAAACCTTTTTCGGTTTTTAATGGTAATTATGGGGATTTTAACATTAATTCAGGTAATTATGATGATTTTCATGATAATTCCTTTATTATTGACAATAAGGATGATAATCATGATGATAATGAAAAAGATAATTGTCATTATTATTTAAATTATCATTATTGCTATTATCATTATATATATAGTTATTATGATAAAAATAGCAATAATAATTAGCATAATGATTATTGTATCTGCAATAATATTGATAATAATGATAATCATGATGATAATGACTATAGTGATAATAACCATGAAAATAATGACAGTAGTGATTATAATGTTGATAATAATTATTATTCAGTCCATTTATAAGGAAATAAAGGCCAGAAGTAATAAAATCCCATATGTCGAAAAACGGCAAAATCTATCAAATTACAGCCTTTTGAGAGAAAGGTAATTTAGGTAATTATGATGATTTTCATGATAATGCCTTTATTATTGACAATAATGATGATAATTATGATGATAATGACAATGATAATGACAATGATAATGATAAAATCATAATTATAATGATAATTTTGATAATTGCTGCAATAATAGCAATAATTAACTCTATTCCAATAATTTTCATACTAATAATGGCAATAGAAATAATAATAACATAATTATCATTGTCTATATAATTGTTATTATTGTCATTATTATTTCTCAAATTTACATTATTGCTATTATCATTATATGAATAGTTATAATGATAAAAATAGCAATAATAAATAGCATAATTATTATAAATGCAATAATGATAATAATAATGATAATCATGATGATAATGACTATAAAGATAACAATCATGAAAATAATGACAGTAATAATAATGATGACAATAATTATTATTCAGTCCATTTATAATGAAATAAAGGCCAGAAGCAATAGAATTCCGTAAGTCGAAAAACGGTAATTTTGAGGAATTTAACATTAACTCAGGTAATTATGATGATTTTCATGATAATTCCTTTATTATTGACAATAAGGATGATAATTATGATGATAATGACAATAATAATGACAATGAAAATTATAAAATCATAATTATAACGATAATTTTAATAATTACTGCAACAATAGCTTTAATTAACTTTATTCCAATAATTTTCATACTAATAATGGCAATAGAAGGAATAATAACATCATTATCATTGTCATTATAATTATTTTTATAGTCATTATTATTTCTAAAATTATCATTATTGCTATTATCATTATATAAATAGTTATAATGATAAAAATAGCAATAACAATTAGCATGATAATTTTTATAACTGCAATAATGATGATAATTATAATGATAATCATGATGATAATGACTATAAAGTCGAAAAAAACAGCAAATTCTAGCGTATTACAGCCTTTTGAGAGAGACGTCGAAAAAAAACCTTTTTCGCTTTTTAATGGTAATCATGAGGATTTTAATATTAATTCTTGTAATTATGATGTTTTTTCATTATAATTCCTTTATTATTGACAATAATGATGATAATTATGATGATAATGACAATCGATTCTTGGGCTGCATCAAGCGTTTCACGCTTGAAGGTGTCCCACAGAAGTACAGGGTCCGTCAGATTGTCAAGCTCTGTGAACCAATCAGAGATTGTCTCAGTAAATCTCCGAGCACACTCCCTCTACTTCAGCCTGTCCAGATGAAACACCCCAGGGTGGTCATTGGGCCGCTGGGGAGTTTTGAAGTGTACCTGGAGGGTAGCCACAACTAATCTATGGTCAGTACCACAGAACTCAGCACTCCTATACACCCTGCAGTTCTGGAGGATCCTCCAACGAGTGCTAACGAGAATGTGGTCGATCTTCTTGGTTGAATTACCCGCATCGCTGTACCATGTCCAACGATGTGGGTCTGGGCGCTGGTACCAAGAGCCAGAAATCCTCAATTTCTGGGATCTAGCAAAATCCCGGAAAAGGAGGGAATTCTCGCTGCCGGTATCAACTCCCGAACCACGAGGACTGACTGACATCTCATAGCCAGCTCGATCGCAGCCAGATACTGGATTGAAGTCACCCAGAACAATACGAATATCTCGCCGGGGACAACTGTCTGCCACGGATGCAAGTTTGGCGTAGAACATCTCTTTCACGTCAAGTTTACAAACATCGGTAGGAGCGTACACAGCAATAAGAGACACAAAGCCCAGAAACAGCTTCAGTCTCATCACCATTATACGCTCATCGACTGGAGTGACCTCTACCACCGAGGGCTGGAGCCTACCAGAGACAGCTATGGCTACTCCCTAGAGATGGTGACCATCGCTGCGGCCTGACCAGTAATAGGTGTAGCCACCTACACTGGTCGTGCCACTGCCAGGTCTTCTCACCTCCGAGAGAGCAGCCACCTCTACTCTCAGCCTCCCCAGTTCCCTCGATAGCAGGGGTAACCGATCATCCTGACGTAAAGAGCGGACGTTCCAAGCCCCCACCCTGACTTCCCGCCTGAGGTTAACCCTCGGGTAGTCGCTCCGGGTGGACGCCACCTCTGCCACCCCCGCCGACGCTGCCCCACATAAAAGGCGGCAGGCTGCGGGACCCTTCATCCACCTGTGGGGTTCCCTAGGGCTTTGCCCCACAAGCTTCATATTGGGCTGGCGGCTGCCAGGACGCAGGCAGGACGAGGAGCTCCCGTTCCTATTCCGCGCCCCAGCAGTCACCCTCCCAACGGGGCCCGCAGCCCGCCTCTCTCGCTGGGTAGGAGGGACATTACCCCTCTCCCCAGCATTTCCAATTAAGTGTGACGCTGCCAGTGGCTTATTCTCTGGGGGGAGGAGGACTGGCAAGGCCCACCTCCCCCGAGCCTCCCATTGACCCCAGGGGGCTTAGGGACAAGAGTTAGTACAGGGCCAGGGCGTGTCCACACGCCGGTGGGCCATGACCCTGTACCTCTGGGGTCTCCTGCTGCTCCGAGATCCGCTACATTTCAGCCTGGGACCGCAAGGTGCCAGTTTCCATAGGTGGCCACGAGGAGGCACTGCAGAAGTCTCGATGATGGAGAGGATATGAACTGGCAGGGGAAACTTATACAGCGCTGCTCCCTTTTTCGCACAAGGCTAGCCAGCGGTGGCAGCTGCAAGCGAGAAGGCATGCAAGCATTAAACACTATCTAGGCTACCACATCATCGCTTCTCACCACCCTGCGCATGAAGCACCCACCCATTATGATTATGACAATAATAATGATAATGATAAAGTCATAATTATAATGATAATCTTGATAATTACTGTAATAACAGCAATAATTAAGTCTATTCCAATACTTTCCATACTAACAATGTCATTAGAAATGATAACATCATTATCATTGTCATTATAATTATTATTGTTGTCATTATTATTTCTAAGTTTATCAATATTGCTATTATAATTATATAAATAGTTATAACGATAAAAATAGCAATAATAATTTGCATAATAATTATTATAACTGCAATAATGATGGTATTAATAATGATAATCATGATGATAATGACTATAATGATAATCATAAAAATGATGACAGTAATGATAATAATGATAATAATTATCATTCACTCCATTTATAATAAGATAAAGGCCAGAAGTAATAAAATCCTATAAGTCGAAAAAACTGCAAAATCTAGCCTTTTGAGAGAAACGCCGAAAAAAACTTTTTCGCTTTTTAATGGTAATTATGAGGATTTTAACATTAATTCAGGTAATTATGATGATTTCCATGATTCCTTTATTATTGACAATAATGATGATAATTATGATGATAATGACAATGATAATGACAATAATAATGATAAAGTCATAATTATAATGATAATCTTGATAATTACTGCAATAATAGCAATAATTAACTCTATTCCAATAATTTCCATACTAATAATGGCAATAGAAATAATAATATCATTATCATTGTCATTATAATTATTATTATTGTCATTATTATTTCTAAGATCATCATTATTGCTATTATCATTATACAAATAGTTATAATGATCATCATTAAGTCCTTTTAAAATGAAATAAAGGCCAGAAGTCCCAAAAGTCGAAAAAACGGTAAAATCTAGCGTATGACAGCCTTTTGTGAGAAACGTCGAAAAAAAAACCTTTTCGGTTGTTAATGTTAATTCTAAGGATTTTAACATCAATTCAGGTAATTATGATGATTTCCCTGATGATTTCTTTATTATTGACAATAATGATGATTGTGATGATAATGACATTGATAATGACAATAATAATGATAATAATGATAAAGTCATAATTATAATGATAATCTTGATAATTACTGCAATAATAGCAATAATTAACTCAATTCTAATAATTTCCATACTAATAATGACAATAGAAATAATAATACCATGATCATTGTCATAATAATTATTGTTATTGTCATTATTATTTCATAAATATCATAAATATTGCTATTATCATTTTATTTATAGTTATAATGATAAAAATGGCAATAATAATTAGCATAATAATTATTATAACTGCAATAATGATGATAATAATAATGATAATCATGATGATAATGACTATAATGATAATAATCATAAAAATGATGACAGTAATTTTAATAATGATGATAATAATTATCATTCAGTTAATTTATAATGAAATAAAGGCCAGAAGTAATAAAATCCTAGAAGTCTAAAAAAAAAAAAAAAACGGCAAAATCAAGCCTTTTGAGAGAAAAGTCGAAAAAACCCTTTTCAGTTTTTAATGGTAATTATGAGGATTTTATAATTAATTCAGGTAAGTATGACTATAATGATAATAATCATAAAAAGGATGCCAGTAATGATAATAATGATAATAATAATTTTCATTCAGTCCATTTATAATGAATTGAAGGCCAGAAGTAATCAAATCCCAAAAGTCGAAAAACGGCAAAATCTCGCGTATTACAGCCTTCTATGAGAAACGTCGAAAAAAAAACCTTTTTCACTTTTTAATGGTAATTATGAGGATTTTAACATTAATTCAGGTAATTATGATGATTTCCCTGCTGATTCCTTTATTATTTACAATATGAAATAATATGATATAGAAAATAATAATAATAATAATGATAAAATATAGGATAATTATATGATAATCTAAATTACTCAATAATGCAATTTAATATAATAATTCATTAAAATGAATCAGTAATAATAATCATTATTTTATAATTATTGTATTTTATATTATGAAAATATCATATGATTACATTATAAAATTTTATAATGATGAAATACAATAATAATTACATAATGATATATAACTGAATAATAATATAAAATGATAATACATGATAATGAATAATATATATGATGAAATAATAAATAATAATCAAAAATATGCAGAATGAAAAATGATGAAATAATTACATTAATCTTTTAATGATAAAGTCAAAAAAATAATCCATAAGAAATAAGAAAATTGTATTACAGATTATAGAAATAAAAAACCTTTTCATTTAATTGAATTATGAGGATTAAATAATAGTAATTATGATAATCTGGGATCTTATTATTCTAATGATGATATTATATATAATACAATTATAATGAATAATAATATAAATTAGTATAATTATATATAATCTGATATTATCATTAAATGATTAATTATTATAATGACAATAAAATGCAATAAAGAATAATAAATATAATGCAATAATTATATATTCTTATTTTTCTAAACATCATTATTGCTATTTCATTAATAAATGTAAATGAAAATACAATAATAAACATAATGATTATCTAATCATATTTGATAATAAAATGAAAATTTAATAATACTTTATATATAATATAAATGATGACATAATGATAATAATGTCATAATTATCATTCAATTATTATAATAAAAAATCATGAATAATAAATCAAATAAAAAAAAAAATTTATATTCAGTTTAAAAATTCGAAAAAACATTTTCATTTTTATATAATTAGATTATAAATCAATCATAATTATATATATTATATATACTTTATTATGACAATAAAATGATAATTATGATAATAAATGATAATGACAATATTAATGACAATAATTATAAATCATAATTTAATGATACTATAATTATGAATAAAAATAATAATCCAATAATTCATATAATAGGTAATAAATAATATAAATAATATATTTCTAATTATTAAAAATTTCAATTTTTAAATCATATTCTATTAATTTATAAATATTAATAAAAATACAATATATTAATAATATTTTATAATGATAATTATATATAATTATAATCATATGATAATACTATAATGATAATAATTATAAAAATACAGTAATGATAATATCATAATAATTATACAGTAATAATATATAAAAATTTATGAAATAATGATAATAATCATAATAATTATTCATAATAATTATATATAATCATATTATAATAAATATGCAGTATAATAAAATCCATATTAAAAACATAAAATCTAAAATTATTTTGAATAATAATAAAAATTATATTTAAATAATAATAGGTTAAATTATAGTAATATAGATCCTGATGATTACTTTATTGAAATAATATGAAATATGATGTAATGGAAATCATAATAAGATATAATATAACCATAATTATAATGATAATCAAGAATTATAATAATACAATAATGAATATCAAAATTTTCATATGATAATGCAATAAAATAATGATAAATCATTTATTTATATAATTATAATTTATATAATTCAAGAATATCATATTCATATATTATATAAATATTATAATAAATAATAGCAATAATATTAGCATAATAATATTAAAATGATAATGTAATAATAATGATAATCATGATGTATGATATAAATAATAATCATAAAATTTTCATAATAATCAATATGAATAATCATATTCATATTATAGTGAAAATAGCCAAATAATAAACAATAATTAATAATGCAAAAATAGTATAACTTGATAGAAATCGAATAAAATACTTTCTTTTTAAAAATATGAGATTAAATAATAAGGTAATTATGATGATTCCATGTATTGTAATATGGACAAAATGATGAAATATAAATAATAAATAAATAATTTAATAATGAAAAGTAATAATTATATGATAATTTTAATTAGAATAATGAAGATTAACTTTTAATAATTCAAAAAAATCAAATAATATAATACAATAATTTTTTAATATATATTGTATTATTATTTCTAAGATCATCATTATTGCTATTATATAATATGATAATAAATCAATAATAATTAGCATATAATTATTATAATGATATTTATAATATATAAGATAATAATATAAAATATGAATACTATAATATAATAATTATTAGCTTTTAAATGAAATAAAGCAGATAATAATAAAATAAATGAAAACAAAAAGATACAGTTTGAAAAAGGGAAAAATACCTTTCTTCCATGTAATATGAGGATTAAATAAATTCGGTAATTATGAGGATTTAACATATTTCCCATTATTGACAATAATGTGATAATTACTTTAGTGACAATTAATATAGTAATATAAATATAAGCAATAATAATTATTAATAATTCCAATATAATGCAATAAATAATCTTATTTTGATATAATTATTATTATTTCATATAATTAAAAATAATTATCTATATCATTTTAATAATTATAATATAAATAACATATAATTGCATATAATTATTATAATAATAATATATAATCATGTTATAATGCTATAATATTATCATTAGTATTTAATGAAATAATGCATAATAATTATAATAAATAGTAAACAAAATTTATAATCAGCTTTGAGAATATAAACGCAACATTTCTTTAATGATAATATGAATATAAAAAAGAAAAATGAAAATCATTTGATAATTTGATAATAAGATATATATTTGATAATGACAATAAAATAATATAATCATATTGAGAATAATTAACCTATTCAATTTTTAATAAATAATAAAATAATAATTATATGTCATTAATATATTATTGTATTAATAATAAAATCATTATGCTATTAATAATATAAATATATAAATAAAATATAATAATGATAATTAATAATATTAACTCAATAATATGACAATAATAAATAATCATATGATAATCTATAATGATATAATATATAAATAATACATATATAATGATATAATATATTATATATAATAATAATCCATAATATATAATCCAGAATTAAAAAGAAAATCTAGATTAAGCCTTTAGAAAAGTCTAAAAAAACCTTAATTTAATGTAATTAAGGATTTTCATAATTAATATTAAAGAATTAATATTAATTTGACATTAATGATGTAATTATGGATAATACATATAATAAATATATGATATATGATGTTTAATTATAATATAATTGATAATTATGAATAATGCAATAATAACCTTTCATATTTTCATATAATATGGATGAAATAATATCATTAATTTATTATAATTATATAATGAATTTTATTATTAACCATATTTAAGTCATAATATTTATTATCATTATATAAATAATGATAAAATGAAATAATGATTACATGATAATTATTTAATGAATAATATTTTAAAATAATATAATGATATAATGGAATATAAAAATGATAATATATAATAATATGATTATATTATATTTATAATGAAATAATGGAAATAATAAAATCCAGAAGTAAAAAAGGCAAATTAGCTATAAGCCTTTTAAAAAGTCAAAAAAATTCATTAGTGTAATTTGAAAATTTACATTAATCAGGTAATTATTATGATTCAAACCTTTTTATGAAATAATAAGAAATTAGATATAATGCAATGTAGTAATATAATTAGGATAAGCTTAATTATAAATAAACATATTATGAATAATAGAATAATATTTTAATTTTAACAATAATGGAATGAAATAATAATAATGTCTGATAATTTATTATAATAATTATAATTGACATATTATTTGAATCATTATTTATATATTATAAAATAGTATAATGATAAAAATAATAATTATGATAATTATTATAATCAATAACATGTAATAATAAATATATGGTGATAATGATATAAATAATAATAAAAATATAATAATGATAATAATGATATCAATATATTATTTATAAGAATAAAGGTATAATAAAAAATAAAAGTTAAATAAAACGGCAAAACAGTATAATAAGAGAACTGAAAAATATATATTTATAAAAAGGATACTTAAAAATTAATAAGAAAATCAAATTTATTCTTTAAGGAAATAATAGTTTAAAAATCAATAAATAAATTACTAATTAATTAAATTTAAAACTTATAATTATGAATAATAGAATAATAACTATTAATCATTAATAAATAAATTAAAATAAATACATATTATTACTGTATTATAATATATTATTGCATTATATTCACATATTTATTATAATAAATAATAATAAAATAGCAATAATATCAATAATAATAATTATTCAATATTATATAATAATAATGTAATATGAAATAATAACTATATTATTAATAATATAAAATAATAAGTAATATAATAATGATGATACAATTATATATATTATAATGAAATAAAATAGAAGTAATAAAATTTAAAAGAAAATGAAAATATAGATTCATCTATGAAAAAGTCAAAAAAAAAATTCTAATGAATTTAAGTTTTAAAATTATAATTCAGCATTAAGGATAAATATTTTCGTATTATAAAATTTTAAATTATGATGATTTGACAATGATAAAACAGTAATAATGATAATGATTAATAATTGATAATTTTGATAATTTGATAATTAGCAATATTAATTATAAATAATTCTACTAATAATGATAATAGAATACAATATACATATATTTTAAATTATAATATTGATAATCTAAATCATAAAATTGCTTTTAAACATTATAAAATAGTTATAATTTTAAATTTGCATTAAATTATACATAATATTATAATGCTATATCATATAATATAATTATCATGATTAATGTATAAGATTAAAATAAATAATATGCATAATGATATAATATAATGTATATTGAATAATTATCAAGATAATATTATAATAATGATATATATATATTAATAATTTCTATATGTATTAATATAATTATCAATTATTATATAATGACATAATAATAAATCCAATGAAATACCAATATTCATTAATTATTGAAAAAAGTCGATAATACTTTTAATTTAAGAATTAAATTTAACATTAATTGTAATAATGGGGGAAAAATACTTTTATAAAAAAGGAAATTATGATGATTAATTTTAAAGGAAATAAAATTTAAATATCTTTATATATTAAAAGATAATTATGATGATAAAAATAGATAATGAAATATAATATTTTATACTATAATGCATAAAAATAATAATATAATATATAATGAATATAATATATATAATATTTTAATCTAAATCATAATTAAAATAAAATTTAATATAATTATATAATTTAATAATACATTAATAATTTATAATAATCATATGCAATATATAAAATATTATTTATTTATGAATGCATAATAATTAAATGATAATTATAATAATATATATAAATAATAATGAATATAATATAACATATAATGATAATAATAATAGAAATGAAAAAATAATAAAGAAAATCATCATAATCGATAAAATGATAAATAATGAATATGATGATTAACATAAAATGGAAATATGATATTCCTATAATCTTTATATTGAATTAATATGATATTATGAATAATAGGAAATAAATAATTTTATGATTAATATTGAATAATATGATATTATGAATGCAATGAAATGACAATAATCATAATAATGATAAAAAAAAATTTTAAATATAATTATAATAACTTCATTAATAATAACTTATTAATATTTCCTTAATAATTTCAATAAATAATGCAAATATTTTATTTATATATTATTATAATATATTATATTATATTATCATATTTGCATTATCATTATTTAATAGTTATAATGACAAATAGAATAATAATAGCATAATACTTATATATACTAATAATGATGATAATAATATATTCATTTATGAATAATGACTATAATAATAAAATCATAAAAATGAAAGAAGAAAAATGATAATATTCCATTATAATGAAATAAAGCCGAAAAAAAAATCCCAAAAGTAAAAAAACGGCAAAAATTAACATTAATCATTTTGAAAGAAACGTCGAAAAAAAATTTTTCGCTTTTTATTGTTAATTATAAGGATTTAACATTAATTCAGGTAATCATGATGATTATGATCATTTTTATATTACAATAATAAATATAATTATGCCGATAATTATAATCAATAAAGTATAATTATAATAAATCTTATAATTGCATTAAAATAATATAACTCATTATTATTTCATCATAATAATTGCATTATATAATATATTATAATCATATTATTGCATTAATATAATTATAATTATTATAATGCATAATGATATAATAATAAGATAATCATATGATAATGCATAATGAAAATAATAATAATAATATATATATTATAATGAAATAAAGATAAAATAATATAATTCATAATGAAAATGCAAAATATATTACATTTGAAGAAATAAAAAAAAAAATTTTTAATGAATTAAAAATTTAAAATTAATTCAGGTAATATGAGATTTAGAATTCCTTTATTATGGAAATATGATATTATATGATATGAAATGATAATAAATATTTATGAATGATAATTATGATTATAACATAATTCATAATTATGTATGATACAAATATCAATTTATTATAATTATAATAATAATGAAATGAATATAATAACTTCATATAATGTAATATATTTATTTATTAATATTATTTCTAATATTCATTATTCTAATATTATTTTTAAATATTATATATAAAAATGCAATAATAATTACATAATAATTATTATACTGTAATAATATATATAATATAATATGATAATAATCAATGATAATATCATAAAATATAATAATGATATAATGATAATAATTATATAATTCATTTCATGAATAAGGGAAAGAATAAATCATAGAATCTAAAAAAAAAAAAAAAAAAAAACCGGCAAAATCAAGCCTTTTGAGAGAAAAGTCGAAAAAACCCTTTTCAGTTTTTAATGGTAATTATGATTTTATAATTAATTCAGGTAAGTATGACTATAATGATAATAATCATAAAAAGGATGCCAGTAATGATAATAATGATAATAATAATTTTCATTCAGTCCATTTATAATGAATTGAAGGCCAGAAGTAATCAAATCCCAAAAGTCGAAAAACGGCAAAATCTCGCGTATTACAGCCTTCTATGAGAAACGTCGAAAAAAAACTTTTTCACTTTTTAATGGTAATTATGAGGATTTTAACATTAATTCAGGTAATTATGATGATTTCCTTATCCTTTATTATTGACAATAATGATGATAATTATGATGATAATGACAATAATAATGCAATAATAATGATAAAAATGATAGAT
>NC_091578.1:19664582-19680304 GCF_042767895.1 Penaeus vannamei | reverse complement strand
TTTTCGACTTTTGGGATTTGATTACTTCTGGCCTTCAATTCATTATAAATGGACTGAATGAAAATTATTATTATCATTATTATCATTACTGGCATCCTTTTTATGATTATTATCATTATAGTCATACTTACCTGAATTAATGTTAAAATCCTCATAATTACCATTAAAAAGCGAAAAGTTTTTTTTCACCGTTTCTCTCAAAACGCTGTAATACACTAGATTTTGCCGATTTTTCGACTTCTGGAATTTTATTATTTCTGGTCTTTATTTCATTATAAATGGACTGAATAATAATTGTTATCATCATTATTATCATTATAGTCATTATCATCATGATTATCATTATTATTATCATCATTATTGCAGTTATAATAATTATTATGCTAGTCATTATTGCTATCTTTGTCATTATAACTATTTATATAATGATAATAGCAATAATGATGATCTTAGAAATAATAATGACAATACTAATTATTATAATGACAATAATAATGATGTTATTAGTATTTCTATTGCCATTATTTGTATGGAAATTATCGGAATAGAGTTAATTATTGCTATTGTTGAAGTAATTATCAAGATTATCATTATAATTATGACTTTATCATGATTATCATTATCATCATAATTATCATCATTATTGTCAATAATAAAGGAATGATCATGGAAATCATCATGATTACCTGAATTAATGTTAAAGTCCTTATAATTAACAATAAAAAGCGAAAAAGTTTTTTTTCGACGTTTCTTTCAAAATGATGTAATACGTTAGATTTTTGCCGTTTTTTTCGACTTTTGGGATTTTATTACTTCTGGCCTTTATTTCATTATAAATGGACTGAATGATAATTATCATCATCATTATCATTACTGTCATCATTTTTATGATTATTATTATTATAGTCATCATCATGATAATCATTATTATTATCATCATTATTGCAGTTATGATAAGTATTATGCTAATTATTATTACTATTTGTCATTATAACTATTCAAATAATGATAATAGCAATAATGATGATCTTAGAAATAATAATGACAATAATAATAATTATAATAACAATGATAATGATGTTATTATTATTTCTATTGCCATTATTAGTATGGAAATTATTGGAATAGAGTTAATTATTGCTATTATTGAAGTAATTATCAAGATTATCATTATAATTTTTACTTTATCATTATTATGATTATTGTCATTTCCATTGGCATTATCATCATAATTATCATCATTAATGTCAATAATAAAGGAATCATCAGGGAAATCATCATAATTACCTAAATTAATGTTAAAATCATCATAATTACCATTAAAAAGCAAAAAGATTTTTTTTCGATTTTGGCTAGATTTTGCCATTTTTTCGACTTTTGGGATTTTCCTACTTCTGGCCTTTATTTCATTATGAATGGACTGAATGATAATTATTATCGTCATTATTATCATTACTGTCATCATTTCTATTATTATTATCATTATAGTCGTTATCATCATGATTATCATTATTATTTTCATAATCATTGCAGTTATAGTAATTATTATGCCAATTATTATTGCTATTTCTATAACAATTATAACAATTTATATAATGATAGTAGCAATAATGATCTTAGAATTAATAATGACAATGATAATAATTAAAATGACAATGATAATGATTTTATTATTATTTTTATTGCCATTATTAGTATGAAAATTATTGGAATAGAGTTCATTATTGCTATTATTGCAGTAATTATCAAGATTATCATTTTAATTATGACTTTATCATTATTATCATTATTATTGTCATTATCATTGTCATTATCATCATAATTTTCTTCATTGTTGTCAATAATAAAGGAATCATCAGGGAAATCATCATAATTACCTGAATTAATGTTAAAATCCTCATAATTACCTTTAAATAGCAAAAAGAGTATTTATCGACGTTTCTCTCAAAAAGCTGTAATACGCTAGATATTGCCGTTTTTTCGACTTCTGGGATTTTATTACTTCTGGCCTCTATTATTGACAATAATGATGATAATTATGATGGTAATGACAATGATAAGGAAAATATTAATGATAATAATGATAGTCATAATTATAATGATAATCTTGATAATTACATCAATAATAGCAATGTTATCATTAATATCATTACTGTCATCATTTTTGTGATTATTATCTTTATACTCATTATCATCATGATTACCATTATTATTATCATCATTATAGCAGTTATAATAATTATTGTGCTAATTGTTATTGCTATTTTAATCATTATAACTATCTTTATAATGATAATAGCAATAATGATGATCTTAGAAATAATAATGACAATAATAATAATTATGACAATGATAATGATGTTATTGTTATTTCTATTGCCATTATTAGTGTAGGAATTATTGGAATAGAGTTAATTATTGCTATTATTGCAGTAATTCTCAAAATCATCATCATAGTTATGACTTTATCACTATTATCATTATTACTGTCTTTATCATTGTCAATATCGTCATAATTATCATCATTATTATCAATAACGAAGGAATCATTATGGAAATCCTCATAATTACCTGAATTAATAATTAGATCCTCATAATTACCATTAAAAAGCGAATTTTTTTTTTCGACGTTTCTCTCGATAGGCTGAAATACGCTAGATTTTTCCGATTTTTCGACTTTTGGAATTTTATTACTTCTGGTCTTTATTTCATTATAAATGGACTGAATGATAATTGTTATCATCATTATTATCATTACTGTCATTATTTTTATGATTATTAACAATATAGTTATCATCTTCATGATTATCATTATTATTATCATCATTATTGCAGTTATAATTATTATTATGCTGATTATTATTGCTATTTTTATTATTATAGCTATCTATATAATGACAATAGCAATAATGATCTTAGAAATAATAATGACAATAATAATAGTTATAATGACAATAATAATGATGCTATTATTATTTCTATTGTCATTATTAGTGTGAGAATGATTGGAATAGAGTTAGTTATTGCTATTATTGCAGTAATTATCAAGTGTATCATTATGATTATGACTTTATCATTATTATCATTATTATTGTCATTATCATTGTCATTATCATCATAATTATTATCATTATTGTCAATAATAAAGAAATCATCAGGGAAATCATCATAATTAATTGAATTAATGTTTAAATCCTCATAATTACCATTAAAAAGCTAAAAGTTTTTTTCGACGTTCCTCTTAAAAGGCTGTAATACGCTAGATTTTGCCGTTTTTTAGACTTCTGTGATTTTCTTAATTCTGGCCTTTATTTCCTTATAAATGGACTGAATGATAATTTGTATCATCATTATTATCATTACTGTCATCATTTTTATGATTATTATCATTATACTCATTATCACCATGATTATCTTTATTATTATCATCGTTATTGCAGTTATAATAATTATCATGCTAATTATTATTGCTTTTATCATTATAACCATTTATATAATGATAATAGCAATAATAATGATCTCACAAATAATAATGTCAATAATAATTATTATAATGACAATGACCATGACATTATTATTATTTCTATTGCCATTATTAGTATGGAAATTATTGAAAAAGTGTTAATTATTGCTATTATTGCAGTAACTATGGTTTATCATTATAATTATGACTTTATCCTTATTATCATTATTATTGTCACTATCATTGTCATTATCATCATAATTATCATTATTATTGTCAATAATAAAGGATTCATCAGGGAAATCATAATAATTACCTGAATTAATGTTAAAATCCTCAAAATTACCACTAAAATGCGAAAAGGTTTTTTTTCGACGTTTCTCTAAAAAGGCTGTAATACGCTAGATTTTGCCGTTTTTTCGACTTCTGGGATTTTATTACTTCTGGCCTTTATTTCATTATAAATGGACTGAATGATAATTATCATCATCATTATTATCATTACTGTCATCATTTTTATGATTACCATTATAGTCATTATCATTATTATTATCATCATTATTGCAGTTAGAATAATTATCATGCTAATCATTATTGCTCTTTTTATCATTATAACTATTTATATAATGATAATAGCAATAATGATGATCTTAGAAATAATGAGGATCTTACAAATAATAATGGCATTAATAATAATTATAATGACAATGATAATGATATTATTTCCATTGCCATTATTAGTATGGAAATTATTGGAGGAGAGTTAATTATTGCTATTATTGCAGTAATTATCAAGATTATCATTATAATTATGACTATCATTATCATCATTATTATTGTCATTATCATGGTCATTATCATCATAATTAACATCATTATTGTCAATAATAAAATCATCATGAAAATCATCATAATTAATTGAATTAATGTTAAAATCCTCATAATTACCATTAAAAAGTGAAAAGGGTTTTTTTTAGACGTTTCTCTCAAAAGGCTGTAATACGCTAGATTTTGCCGTTTTTTCAACTTCTGGGATTATATTACTTCTGGCCCATCATGATTATCATTATTATTATCATCATTATTGCAGTTATAATCATTATTATGCTAATTATTATTGCTATTTTTATCATTATAACTATTTATATAATTATAATAGCAATAATGATGATCTTAGAAATAATAATGACAATAATAATAATTATGATGACAATGATAATGATGTTATCATTATTTCTATTGCCATTATCAGTATGGAAATTTTTGGAATAGAGTTTATTATTGGTATTATTGCAGTAATTCTCTAGATTATCATTATAATTATGTGTTTATCATTATTATCATTATTATTGTCATTATCATTCTCATTACCATCATGATTATCATCATTATTGTCAATAATAATGGAATCATCAGGGAAATCATCATAATTACCTGAATTAATGTTAAAATCCTCATAATTACCTTTAAGAAGTGAAAAGTTTTTTTTTCGATGTTTCTCTCAAAAGGCTGTAATACGCTAGATTTTGTCGTTTTTTCGACATATGGGATTTTATTACTTCTGGCCTTTATTTTATTATAAATGGACTGAATGATGATTATTATCATCATTATTTACTGACATAATTTTTATGATTATTATCATTACTGTCATAATTTTTATGATTATTATCATTACTGTCATAATTTTTATGAATATTATCATTACTGTCATAATTTTTATGATTATTATCATTATAGTCATTATCATCATGATTATCATTATTATTATCATAATTATTGCAGTTATAATAATTATTATGCTAATTATCATTGCTATTTTTATCAATATAACTATTTATATAATGATAATAGCAATAATGATCTTAGAAATAATAATGACAATATTAATAATTATGAAAACAATGATAATGATGTTATTATTATTTTTATTACCATTATTAGTATGGAAATTATTGGAATAGAGTTAATTATTGCTATTATTGCAGTAATTATCAAGATTATCATTATAATTATGACTTTATAATTATTATCATTATTATTGTCATTATCATTGTCATTATCATAATTATCATCTTTATTGTCAATAATAAAGGAATCATCATGAATATCATCATAATTACCTGAATTGATGTTAAAATCCCCTAATTACCATAAAAAAGCGAAAAGGGTCTTTTTTCGACGTTTCTCTCAAAAAGCTGTAATACGCTAGATTTTGCCGTTTTTTCGTTTTTGGGGATTTTATTACTTCTAGACTTTATTTCATTATAAATGAATTGAATGATAATTATTGTCATCATTATTATCATTACTGTCATCATTTTTATGATTATTATCATTATAGTCATTGTCATCATGATTATCATTATTATTATCATCATTATTGCAGTTATGATAATCATTATGCTAATTATTATTGCTATTTTCATCATTATAACTATTTATATAATGATAATAGCAATAATGATGATCTTAGAAATAATAATGAAAATAATAATAATTATAATGGCAATGATAATGATGTTATTATTACTTGTATTGCCATTTTAGTATGGACATTATTGGAATAGAGTTAATCATTGCTATTATTGCAGTAATTCTCAAGATTATCATTATAATTATCACTATCATTTTTATCATTATTATTGCATTATTATTGTCATTATCATCATAATTATCATCATTATTGTCAATAATAAAGGAATCAGCAGGGAAATCATCATAATTACCTGAATTAATGTTAAAATCCTCATAATTACCATTAAAAAGTGAAAAAGGTTTTTTTTCGACGTTTCTCATAGAAGGCTGTAATACGCGAGATTTTGCCGTTTTTTCGTTTATGGGGATTTTATTACTTCTAGACTTTATTTCATTATAAATGAATTGAATGATAATTATTGTCATCATTATTATCATTACTGTCATCATTTTTATGATTATTATCATTATAGTCATTATCATCATGATTATCATTATAGTCATTATCATCGTGATTATCATTATTATTATCATCATTATTGCAGTTATGATAATCATTATGCTAATTATTATTGCTATTTTCATCATTATAACTATTTATATAATGATAATAGCAATAATGATGATCTTAGAAATAATAATGAAAATAATAATAATTATAATGGCAATGATAATGATGTTATTATTACTTGTATTGCCATTTTTAGTATGGAAATTATTGGAATAGAGTTAATCATTGCTATTATTGCAGTAATTCTCAAGATTATCATTATAATTATCTCTATCATTTTTATCATTATTATTGCATTATTATTGTCATTATCATCATAATTATCATCATTATTGTCAATAATAAAGGAATCAGCAGGGAAATCATCATAATTACCTGAATTAATGTTAAAATCCTCATAATTACCATTAAAAAGTGAAAAAGGTTTTTTTTCGACGTTTCTCATAGAAGGCTGTAATACGCGAGATTTTGCCGTTTTTCGACTTTTGGGATTTGATTACTTCTGGCCTTCAATTCATTATAAATGGACTGAATGAAAATTATTATTATCATTATTATCATTACTGGCATCCTTTTTATGATTATTATCATTATAGTCATACTTACCTGAATTAATTATAAAATCCTCATAATTACCATTAAAAACTGAAAAGGGTTTTTTCGACTTTTCTCTCAAAAGGCTTGATTTTGCCGTTTTTTTTTTTTTTTTAGACTTCTAGGATTTTATTACTTCTGGCCCTTATTTCATTGTAAATGGAGAGAATGATAATTATTATCATTGATATCATTACTGTCATCATTTTTATGATTATTGTCATTAGAGTCATTATCATCATGATTATCATTATTATCATCATTATTGCAGTTATAATAATTATTATGCTAATTATTATTGCTATTTTTATCATTATAACTATTTATATAATAATAATAGCAATAATGATGATCTTAGAAATAATAATGACAATAAAAAAACTATAATGACAATGATAATGAAGTTATTATTATTTCTATTGCCATTATTAGTATGGAAATTATTTGAATAGAATTGATTTTTGTTATCATTACAGTAATTATGAAGATTATCATTATAATCATAACTTTATCATTATCATTATTATTGTCATTATCATTGTCATTATCATCATAATTATCATTATTGTCAATAATAAAGGAATGATCATGGAAATCATCATGATTACCTGAATTAATGTTAAAATCCTCATAATTACCATTAAAAAGCGAAAAGTTTTTTTCACCGTTTCTCTCAAAACGCTGTAATACACTAGATTTTGCCGATTTTTCGACTTCTGGAATTTTATTATTTCTGGTCTTTATTTCATTATAAATGGACTGAATAATAATTGTTATCATCATTATTATCATTACTGTCATCATTTTTATGATTATTATCATTATAGTCATTATCATCATGATTATCATTATTATTATCATCATTATTGCAGTTATAATAATTATCATGCTAATCATTATTGCTCTTTTTATCATTATAACTATTTATATAATGATAATAACAATAATGATGATCTTAGAAATAATAATGACAATAATAATAATTATAATGACAATGATAATGATGTTATTATTATTTCTATTGCATTCATCCGTATGGAAATTATTGGAATAGAGTTAATTATTGCTATTATTGCAGTAATTATCAAGATTATCATTATATTAATGACTTTATCATTATTATTGTCATTATCATTGTCATTATCATCATAACTATCATCATTATTGTCAATAATAAAAGTATCATCATGGAAATCATCATAATTACCTGAATTAATGTTAAAATCCCCATAAATACCATGAGAAAGCGAAAAGGGTTTTTTTTTCGACGTAATACGCTAGATTTTGCAGTTTTTAGACGTGAGATTTTATTACTTCTGGCCTATATTTAATTATAAAAGGACTGAATGATGATTATTATCATTATTATCATTAATGTCATCATTTTTATGATTATTATCATTATAGTCATTATCATCATGATTGTCATTATCATTATCATCATTATTGCAATTATGATAATTATTATGCTATATACTATTGCTATTTTTATCATTATAACTATTTATATAATGATGATAGCAATAATGGTAATCATAGAAATAATGACAATAATAATAATTATAATGACAATGATAATGATGTTATTATTATTTCTATTGCCATTATTAGTATGGAAATTATTGGAATAGAGTTGATTATTGCTATTATTGCAGTAATTATGAAGATTAACATTATGATTATGACTTTATCATTATTATCATTATTATTGTCATTATCATTGTCATTATCATCATAATTATTATCATTATTGTCAATAATAAAGGAATCATCAGGGAAATCATCATAATTACCTGAATTTATGTTAAAATCCCCATAATTACCATAAGAAAGCGAAAAGGGTTTTTTTTCGACGTTTCTCTCAAAAGATAGATTTTGCCGTTTTTTCGACGTTTGGCCATTATTTCATTATAAATGGACTGAATGATAATTATTATCATCATTCTTATCATTACTGTCAATATTTTTATGATTATTATCATTATAGTCATTATCATCATGATTATCATTATTATTATCATCATTATTGCAGTTATAATAATTAGTATGCTAATTATTATTGCTATTTTTATCATAATAACTATTTATTTAATGATAATAGCAATAATGATGATCTTAGAAATACTAATGACAATAATAATAATCATAATGACAATGATAATGATGTTATTATTATTTCTATTGCCATTATCAGTATGGAAATTATTAGAATAGAGTTAATTATTGCAGTAATTCTCAAGATTATCATTATATTTATGACTTTATCATTATTATTGTCATTATCATCATAATTATCATCATTATTGTCAATAATAAAGGAATCATCAGGGAAATCATTATAATTGCCTGAATTAATGTTAAAATCCTCATAATTACCATTAAAAAGTGAAAGGGTTTTATTTCGACGTTCCTCTCAAAAGGCTGTAATACGCTAGATTTTTCCGTTTTTTCGACGTTTGGGATTTTATTACTTCTGGCCTTTATTACATTATAAATGGACTGAATGATGGATAATATCATCATTATTATCATTACTGTCATCATTTTTATGATTATTATCATTATAGTCATTATCATCATGATTATCATTATTATCATCATTTTTGCAGTTAAAATAATTATTATGCAAATTATGATTGCTATTTTTATCATTAGAACTATCTATAAAATGATAATAGCAATAATGATGATCTTAGAAATAATACTCACAATAATAATAATTATAATGACAATGATAATGATGTTATTATCATTGTCATTACCATCATAATTATCATCATTATTGTCAATAATAAAGGAATCATCTTGCAAATCTGAATTGATTATTATAATTACCATTAAAAAGCGAAAAGGTTTTTTTTCGACGTTTCTCTCAAAAGGCTGTAATACGCTAGATTTTGCCGTTTTTTCGACGTTTGTTATTTTATTATTTCTGGCCATTATTTCATTATAAATGGACTGAATGATAATTGTTATCATCATTATCATTAGTCATCATTTTTATGATTATTATCATTATAGTCATTATCATCATGATTATCATTATTATTATCATTATTGCAGTTATAATAATTATCATGCTAATTATTATTGGTATTTTTATCATTATAACTATTTATATAATGATAATAACAATAATGATGATCTTAGAAATAATAATGACAACAATAATAATTATAATGACAATGATAATTATTATTTCTATTGCCATTATCAGTATGGAAATTATTGGAATAGAGGTAATTATTGCTATTATTGCAGTAATCATCAAGATTATCATTATATTTATGACTTTATCATTATCATTATTATTGTCATTATCATCATAATTATAATCATTATTGTCAATAATAAAGGAATCATCATGGAAATCATTATAATTGCCTGAATTAATGTTAAAATCCTCATAATTACCATTAAAAAGCGAAAATGTTTTTTCTTTCGATGTTCATCTCAAAAGGCTGCAATGAGCTAGAATTTGCCGTTTTTTCGACTATAGGGATTTTATTACTTCTGGCATTTATTTCAATATAAATTGACTGAATGATAATTACTATCATCATTATCATCATTACTGTCATCATTTTTATGATTATTATTATATTAGTCATTATCATCATGATTATCATTGCAGTTATAATGATTAGTATGCCAATTATTATTGCTATTTTTATCATTATAACTATTTATATAATGATAATAGCAATAATGATGATCTTAGAAATAATGAGGATCTTAGAAATAATAATGGCATTAATAATAATTATAATGACAATGATAATGATATTATTTCCATTGCCATTATTAGTATGGAAATTATTGGAAGAGAGTTAATTATTGCTATTATTGCAGTAATTATCAAGATTATCATTATAATTATGACTTTATCATTATTATCATTATTATTGTCATTATCATGGTCATTATCATCATAATTAACATCATTATTGTCAATAATAAAGAAATCATCATGAAAATCATCATAATTAATTGAATTAATGTTAAAATCCTCATAATTACCATTAAAAAGTGAAAAGGGTTTTTTTTAGACGTTTCTCTCAAAAGGCTGTAATACGCTAGATTTTGCCGTTTTTTCAACTTCTGGGATTATATTACTTCTGGCCATTATTTCATTAGTAATGGACTGAATGATAATTATCATCGTTATCATTACTGTCATCATTTATATGATTAGTATCATTATAGTCATTATCATCATGATTATCATTATTATTGTCATCATTATTGCAGTTATAATAATTATTATGCTAATCATTATTGCTATTTTTATCATTATAACTATTTATATAATGATAATAGCAATAATGATGATCTTAGAAATAATAATGACAATAATAATAATTATAATGACAATGATAATGATATTATTTCTATTGCCATTATTAGTTTTGAAATTATTGGAATAGAGTTAATTATTGCTCTATGACTTTATCATTATTATTATTATTATTGTCATTATCATCATAATTATCATCTTTATTATCAATAATAAAGGATTCATCATGGAAATCATCATAATTACCTGAATTAATGTGAAAATCCCCATAATTACCATTAGGAAGCGAAAAGGGTTGCGTTTCGACGTTTTTCTCAAAAGGCTGTATTACGCTAGATTTTGCCGTTTTTTCGACTTTTGGGATTTTATTACTTCTGGCCTTTATTTCATTATAAATGGACTGAATGATAATCATTATAGGCATTATCAACATGATTATCATCATTATTGCAGTTATAATAATTATTATGCTAATTATCATTGTTATTTTTATCATTATAATTATTTATATAATGATAATAGCAATAATGATGATCTTAGAAATAATAATGACAATAATAATAATTATAATGACAAAGATAATGATGTTATTTCTATTGCCCTTATTAGTATGGAAATTATTGGAATAGAGTTAATTATTGCTCTATGACTTTATCATTACTATTATTATTATTGTCACTATCATCATAATTATCATCATTATTGTCAATAATAAAGGAATTATCAGTTAAATCCTCATAATTACCTGAATTAATGTTAAAATCCTCATAATTACCATTAGGAAGCGAAAAGGGTTTTTTTCGACGTTTCTGTCAAAAGGCTGTAAGCCGCTAGATTTTGCCTTTTTTTCGACTTTTGGGATTTTATTACTTCTGGCCTTTATTTCATTATCAATGGACTGAACGATAATTATTATTATTATCAGTACTGTCATAATTTTTATGATTATTATCATTATAGTCATTATCATAATGATGCAGTTATAATAATTAGTATGCTAATTATTATTGATATTTTTATCACTATTTCTATAACGATAATAGCAATAATGATGATCTTAGAAATAATAATGACAATAGTAATTATAATGAAAATGATAATGGTATTATTATTTCTGTTGCCATTATTAGTATGGAAATTATTGGAATAGAGTTAATTATTCCTATTATTGCAGTAATTATCAAAATTATCATTATAATTATTACTTTGTCATTATTATCATTATTATTGTCATTATCATTGTTCTTATTATCATAATTATCATCATTATTGTCCATATTCAAGGAATCACCATGGAAATCATCATAATTACCTGAATTAATGTTAAAATCCTCATAATTACCTTTAAAAAGCGAAAAGGGATTTTTTTCGACGTTTCTCTCAAAAGGCTGTAATACGCTAGTTTTTGCCGTTTTTTCGACTTATTGGATTTTATTACTTCTGGCCTTTATTTCACTATAAATGGACTGAATGATGATTATTATCATCATTATTATTACTGTCATCATTTTTATGATTATTATCATTATAGTCATTATCATCATGATTATCATTATTATTATCATCATTATTGCAGTTATAATCATTATTATGCTAATTATTATTGCTATTTTTATCATTATAACTATTTATATAATTATAATAGCAATAATGATGATCTTAGAAATAATAATGACAATAATAATAATTATGATGACAATGATAATGATGTTATCATTATTTCTATTGCCATTATCAGTATGGAAATTTTTGGAATAGAGTTTATTATTGGTATTATTGCAGTAATTCTCTAGATTATCATTATAATTATGTGTTTATCATTATTATCATTATTATTGTCATTATCATTCTCATTACCATCATGATTATCATCATTATTGTCAATGATAAAGGAATCATCAGGGAAATCATCATAATTACCTGAATTAATGTTAAAATCCTCATAATTACCTTTAAGAAGTGAAAAGTTTTTTTTTCGATGTTTCTCTCAAAAGGCTGTAATACGCTAGATTTTGTCGTTTTTTCGACATATGGGATTTTATTACTTCTGGCCTTTATTTTATTATAAATGGACTGAATGATAATTATTATCATCATTATTTACTGACATAATTTTTATGATTATTATCATTACTGTCATAATTTTTATGATTATTATCATTACTGTCATAATTTTTATGAATATTATCATTACTGTCATAATTTTTATGATTATTATCATTATAGTCATTATCATCATGATTATCATTATTATTATCATAATTATTGCAGTTATAATAATTATTATGCTAATTATCATTGCTATTTTTATCAATATAACTATTTATATAATGATAATAGCAATAATGATCTTAGAAATAATAATGACAATATTAATAATTATGAAAACAATGATAATGATGTTATTATTATTTTTATTACCATTATTAGTATGGAAATTATTGGAATAGAGTTAATTATTGCTATTATTGCAGTAATTATCAAGATTATCATTATAATTATGACTTTATAATTATTATCATTATTATTGTCATTATCATTGTCATTATCATAATTATCATCTTTATTGTCAATAATAAAGGAATCATCATGAATATCATCATAATTACCTGAATTGATGTTAAAATCCCCTAATTACCATAAAAAAGCGAAAAGGGTCTTTTTTCGACGTTTCTCTCAAAAAGCTGTAATACGCTAGATTTTGCCGTTTTTTCGTTTTTGGGGATTTTATTACTTCTAGACTTTATTTCATTATAAATGAATTGAATGATAATTATTGTCATCATTATTATCATTACTGTCATCATTTTTATGATTATTATCATTATAGTCATTGTCATCATGATTATCATTATTATTATCATCATTATTGCAGTTATGATAATCATTATGCTAATTATTATTGCTATTTTCATCATTATAACTATTTATATAATGATAATAGCAATAATGATGATCTTAGAAATAATAATGAAAATAATAATAATTATAATGGCAATGATA
Organism: Penaeus vannamei; assembly: GCF_042767895.1. Taxonomy (NCBI): domain Eukaryota; kingdom Metazoa; phylum Arthropoda; class Malacostraca; order Decapoda; family Penaeidae; genus Penaeus; species Penaeus vannamei. Next base: position 19,665,958 of record NC_091578.1, on the reverse strand, counting down.
ATGATGTTATTATTACTTGTATTGCCATTTTAGTATGGACATTATTGGAATAGAGTTAATCATTGCTATTATTGCAGTAATTCTCAAGATTATCATTATAATTATCACTATCATTTTTATCATTATTATTGCATTATTATTGTCATTATCATCATAATTATCATCATTATTGTCAATAATAAAGGAATCAGCAGGGAAATCATCATAATTACCTGAATTAATGTTAAAATCCTCATAATTACCATTAAAAAGTGAAAAAGGTTTTTTTTCGACGTTTCTCATAGAAGGCTGTAATACGCGAGATTTTGCCGTTTTTTCGTTTTTGGGGATTTTATTACTTCTAGACTTTATTTCATTATAAATGAATTGAATGATAATTATTGTCATCATTATTATCATTACTGTCATCATTTTTATGATTATTATCATTATAGTCATTATCATCATGATTATCATTATAGTCATTATCATCGTGATTATCATTATTATTATCATCATTATTGCAGTTATGATAATCATTATGCTAATTATTATTGCTATTTTCATCATTATAACTATTTATATAATGATAATAGCAATAATGATGATCTTAGAAATAATAATGAAAATAATAATAATTATAATGGCAATGATAATGATGTTATTATTACTTGTATTGCCATTTTTAGTATGGAAATTATTGGAATAGAGTTAATCATTGCTATTATTGCAGTAATTCTCAAGATTATCATTATAATTATCTCTATCATTTTTATCATTATTATTGCATTATTATTGTCATTATCATCATAATTATCATCATTATTGTCAATAATAAAGGAATCAGCAGGGAAATCATCATAATTACCTGAATTAATGTTAAAATCCTCATAATTACCATTAAAAAGTGAAAAAGGTTTTTTTTCGACGTTTCTCATAGAAGGCTGTAATACGCGAGATTTTGCCGTTTTTCGACTTTTGGGATTTGATTACTTCTGGCCTTCAATTCATTATAAATGGACTGAATGAAAATTATTATTATCATTATTATCATTACTGGCATCCTTTTTATGATTATTATCATTATAGTCATACTTACCTGAATTAATTATAAAATCCTCATAATTACCATTAAAAACTGAAAAGGGTTTTTTCGACTTTTCTCTCAAAAGGCTTGATTTTGCCGGGTTTTTTTTAGACTTCTAGGATTTTATTACTTCTGGCCTTTATTTCATTGTAAATGGAGAGAATGATAATTATTATCATTGATATCATTACTGTCATCATTTTTATGATTATTGTCATTAGAGTCATTATCATCATGATTATCATTATTATCATCATTATTGCAGTTATAATAATTATTATGCTAATTATTATTGCTATTTTTATCATTA
>NC_091578.1:19642367-19664082 GCF_042767895.1 Penaeus vannamei | reverse complement strand
GGGTATTCCCCACTCCACAGGCTGGATGAAGGGAAGGCTCTGAAAAAGAACAGGCTGCAAGCGTGTTAGGATCCAAGACATACAGGGTTATGTTACAGGACGGACTGGTAATCAACAGAGGGCAGCATGCATCCCGCTGGGGCTCTGAAAAAAGAAATATAATGGTAAGCGGAAGAAAAGGAAAAGTGTCTTGTTCCCTACTCGTCCTGTGAGGAATCAAGAAGGGTATTCAATCGAATCCAACTTTATCTTGGAATAAAAGTACATATTACATAGCTATGATGATTATGTAAAAGTACCAACATAATTATGTAAAATAAACAATATTATTAATTTATGTAATTGTTTGTCTTTATGAAACATTTCATTTTTACATAACACAATTAACAAAATGTTAAATTTCAGTTGAAGTGTACACTGCACTTTACGCGATTGTTTTGTTCAAAGTCTTTATTTATGTAATTGTTATTTTAGGGGTAACTTAAATGTTACAATACTCCCCCCGAAAGAAAATCCATGGCTTGTTAGAGGTCGAGTCGGTTGGGTTGGCGAATTAGTCGACCAGAACGCGAGGAGATTTGAAAGGGTTTATCTTCAGGATGTGAGACATGGGCAGGTGCATTTGAAGGAGGTACGGTGTGAGCTGGGTTATCGGCCAGAGGCGTGGTTGGTGTAGGTTCCTTTTCTTCCAGGTATGCAGGCTTTAAGCGGTCAATGGATACCCACTCGCTCTTCCCACCAATGCTGAGACGGTATGCCTTGGGGTTACGCTCCAAGACAGCATATGGCCCGCGGTACGGGCGGGTGAGGGGTGACCTGTGAGCGTCATTTCTTACAAATACATATTTGCAGCTGTGGATCAGCTTGGGAAGGTATTGTGGAGGAGATGTTGAGTGCGTCTGAGTGCATGGTCGGTACTTCTCAACAGCATGGCGTAGTTTGGTGAGGTGCTCAGAATCTGTAGGGGTATCTAGACTCGGGAAGAACTCCCCTGGAACAGTGAGGGGTTCCCCAAACACCATTTCAGCAGGGGAAACTTGTAATCCCTCTTTTGGGGATGTTCGGATCCCGAGAAGAACCCAGGGAAGTTGAGCTTTCCAGTCTGATTTAGTGCAGCGCGCCATTAACGCTGCTTTCAGAGTACGATGGGACCGCTCCACCATACCGTTGGCTTCTGGGTTGTATGAGGTGGTGTGATGGATAGTTTATCCCATCATTTCTCCTAAAGATGTCCAAAGTTGAGATGTGAAGGCAGGTCCGCGGGCCGAGGTAATGTCGTCTGGAACGCCAAAACGACTGATCCATCCGTGTAATAGAGCTTCTGCACAGTCTCGGGCAGTGGTGTGTTGCATGGGAATTGCCTCCGGCCAGCGGGTGGAGCGCTCTGTAGCAATGAATAGATTCTGAGTGCCGTCTGAAGGTGGAAGGGGTCCCACTACATCGACGTGATGTCCAAACCGGCGCATGGGCTGCCGAAATTCTCCTGTGCCAGATTCAGTGTGACGACTTACTTTGTTCATCTGGCAGGCAACACAGCATCGAGCCGACTGTTTGATGTCTTTGTTCATTCCGTGCCAGATGAATTTATCCTTTAGCAGACGAGCAGGTGTTCGTCCAGACGGGTGTGATAGACCATGGATGAGGTTGAAGATTTTTCGGCGGAAAGATTTTGGGATAAGGGGGCGTGGGCGACCTATGCTTATATCACACAGATTGGTGCGGCCTTCGCCTCCAATGTGAACATCTTTCCACTGCAAGCTGGTGATGGCTGTGTGGTATTCTGTAGTCTCTGGGTCATCCTTTTGGGCTGCTGCTACTTCATTGTAGTCAATTCCGAGGTTTATAGAGTTTATTTCCACCCCTTGATAGTGCGTCAGCTACAGGATTCATACTCCCTGGTGTATATTTGATAGAGCAGCCAAACTCGGCGATGCTGGAGAGTTGCCGCTGTTGTCTGTCCGACCAAGCATCACCAGGTTTGGAAAAAGCATGTACCAGTGGCTGGTGATCTGTGAGGATGGTGAATGCGCTGACTTCTAAGAGATGTTTAAAGTGACGCACCGCAAGATAAACAGCGAGTAGTTCGTCGTCGAAAGTGCTGTATCTCACCTCTGCTTGACGTAGCTTTCTGCTGAAAAAACCAAGAGGATGTGTTTTACCCCTTATGGTCTATTCAACGACTGCCCCAACAGCAATGGAGCTTGCGTCTGTGGTAAGGGTAAGTGGAATGCCTGGTGTGGGGAAGGTGAGAGTTATAGCTGATGCAAGGGCAATCTTGGTGGTCTCGAACGCTTTTTGTTGCTCAGGTCCCCACTCCAATTTCTTTGGTTTGCCGGCAAGGGAGTTGTAAAGTGGTTCCATGATGTGTGCAATCTTTGAAAGGAAACAATGGTAGTAATTTACCATGCCAACAAATTCTTGGAGTCCTATGATAGTGGTTGGTGGGGGAAATCGTGAAACTGCGTCTACCTTACTTGGAAGGGGTGAGACGCCTGTTGGCGAAATCTTGTGCCCGAGAAATTCCACGGATGTGGTACCAAATTGACATTTGTCTTGACGCACCACCAGGCCGTTATTATGGAGTCGTTTTAACACGACCCGTAAGTGTTGGAGATGTTCGTTGGGGTCTCCTGAGAAGATGAGGATATCATCAACATAGCAGGCGCAAAAGGGAAGGTCTCCAAGAATGCCATCCATCATGCGTTGGAAGGTAGCCCCTGAATTTCGTAGGCCAAATGTGGAGAAATTAAAGGTGTAAGTGCCAAAAGGTGTAATGACTGCTGTTTTGGGTATATCTTCTGGTTAGACTGGTACTAGAAAGTAGCCCTTCAGGAGGTCGAGCTTAGAGAAAACCTTGGCTTCATGAAGGTTGGATGTAAGGTCCGCCATGTTAGGAAGAGGATAGTGGTCTGGTTCCGTGATCAGGTTAAGATGCCTGTAGTCATCACATGGCCGCCAGATGCCTACAGGTTTCTGCACAAGGTGCAGAGGAGATGCCCAGGGACTTAATGCCTTCTGACAGATGCCCATTCATTCCATTTCGGAGTAAGCTTGTTTAACTGCTTGAAGCTTCTCTGGGGATAAAAGCCTGAATTTTGAGTGTACCGGAGGGCCTGTCGTTTTGATGTAATGGAATATTCCATGTTTGGCTGGCTGTCCAGGCTGCTGACGGAGTTCTGGTCGAAAAACGTCTGGGTACTCTTTGCAAAGGCTGTCGTAAGGGGTATCTGCTCTCACAGTGGAGATTTCTGTGTACTGATGATTGGAACCTAGGGGTGTAGAGCAGAAGGTTGTTACATCCAATAGTCTACGATTGGCGACATCAACGAGTAGTCCGTGGTGCCCGAGGATATCTGGTCCTAGAAGAGGTGTCTTAACATCAGCAATGATGAAGTCCCAAGTGAAGCTGCGTCCGGCGGCTTGAATGGCTATAGTCTGGATACCGTACATTGGGATGGGGCTTCCATTGGCATTTGATGGTCGTGTCCAGGAACGAGTTTTGTTTTCTGCTGTGGCTGGGAACAGAGAACGGAATGCGCCTGTATCCACAAGGAATTTGCGACCAGATAGGGAGTCCGTAATAAAGAAGCCCGATGCTGAGTTGTCAAGTGCGTTGACGTTCCCGCGTCTCAGGTTCTGGGTTGCCACCTTAGCGGAGAGTGGTGGCCCCATTACACGTTTTTTTGGCCACTGGCATCCAGGTAGGCACTAGTAGGCCCCTGCTCCGAACCTGTAGTGGTAATAACAAAATCCATGTGATGGTTGGGAAGAGGCACTTCCAGGTTTGTAGTGTCTTACCTGTGAGTTGGGTCGTCGCTTGTTAGCAGCATTGATGTCAGGGACGTCCTCGGCGGATACAGAGTAGGTTGTGTCAGGTTTTCGAGATGCTCTGGCAGCATTGATGAGATTGTCTGCCTTCTTTATGAGATCGTTTATGGGACTGTCGTCGGCTTCATGCAGGGCAGATCTTACAGAGGGGGGAAGGCACTGCAGCCACAGCTCCCGCATCAAGTCCACACGCCGTGGTTTGTTGGTGGTAGGGTCGAGGTCAGGGAGTGTAGCGAGAGCCTGCATCTTGTTCCATGCTGCATGGAGGTGATGACAGATGTCGGAAAGGAGACGATTGCGGAATTCTGATAATAGGGTCCGCGGAGGACCGTAACGAGTAATGAATTCCGCAAGAAACACGTCTGCTACGGTTTGGGCGTCCTTCGATGCCAACGGGAACAGCTCGACAAACCGGGTAAGATGGTCAATCAGCACAAGGACGTATTTGTTTCCACGCGCCGAAGGGGTAAGACACTCGCTCGAAGGGCTCCGCGACGTCCGGCATGGACTGTAGGGGAGTTCAGGCGATCGCCCCCTTCCTCCGTTGACATGCCGTACATGATGCGACATATCCCGGGAAAGTAAAAATGATCCCTTAGCCGCTGATATGTCCTGTGGACGCCCTGATGTCCGGCGGACGGTACGGCATGGACCGCATCCAAAGCGGCGACGCACAGCGACCTTGGGATTACGAGCTGAAGCATGGCTCGTTCATTATTGGACTTGACATGATATAAGACTCGGTCCCGAAGTTCGAATTGGTCTAGGGGAAGAGGGATTCGCCTCGGCGGCAGGCGGCCTTCCTCCAGATACTCTATGAGCTGTTGCCAAAGGGGATCATCTCTCTGATGACGCTCCACCAAGTCTGGTTGCAGCAAGGGGCTATCAAGGTCAGCAATGGCTGTGGTCTGACGACTGAGGAAGTCAGGGACGTGGTGGACTCGACCCGGCTTATAAAGAAGCTCGAAGTCATAAAATGTCAGTTCATGAGCCCATCCCGTCATCCTTACCGAGGCAGTTGGCTTGCAGAAGACTGATACCAACGGCCTGTGATCTGTAAAGATATGGAATCGTCTCCCATAAAGGTAAGGGTGATAATGCCTAGTGCTCTCAACAACAGCGAGGGCTTCCAGATCGATGGTCGGGTACCTGGTCTCGGTATCCCTAAGCTTCCGAGAAAAATATGCAACAGGTGGAGTTCCCCAACCTTATCCAGCTGCATAAGGCAAGCACCGATCGCCGTGCCCGAAGCATCGGTGTGAAGCTCAAAGGGCTTTTCAAAATTTGGTTGGATCAAGCAAGGCGCGGTGGCAAGCGCCTCCTTAAGCCGTTCAAAAACCTCCTGCTGAGGTTTGCCCCATGAAAATTTTGTATCTTTTTTCAGGAGCCGAGTCAAAGGAGATGCGACCCTTGCATAATTGGGCACGTGCCTGCGAAAAAAAAAAAAGTTGCCCCCAAGAACTGGCGAACATGCCGTTAGTTGCGTGGTGTCTTTATGGCTCGTATCACTGTAACCTTGTCAGGGTCAGGCAAAACACTGTCCGGCGTAATCAAGTGGCCAAGAAAACGAAAAGTTTTCTTGGCCCTGCTCCTGCGAGCAACTGCAACACGGCATCGAGGTGAGATAGGTGCTGCTCAAACCCTGCACTGTATATTACGACATCGTCAAGATATGCCAGCGCGTGGTGGCCCAACACCGGGTTGAGAACAGCGGCGAAAGCCCTCTGAAAAGTTGACGGGGCCGTCGTCAATCCAAAGGGCTTACGCGAAAACTGAAACAGACGGGCGCCGTCCGAGAAAGCTGTCTTTTCTCGGTCCCTCTCATCGACCTCAACAGTCCAGTATGCGCTTTTAGCGTCGACGACACTAAACCAAGACTTACCTGCCACCTGATCAATGGCAGCGTCCATCCTGGGTATGGGATATGCATCTGAAACTGTTTTCGCGTTCAAAGCACGGTAGTCAACGCAAAAGCGTGTCGAACCATCCTTCTTTTTCACTAGTACAATGGAAGAGAGCCATGGTGAGCAAGAAAGCTCGATCACCCCGTTTGCAAGTATCTTGTCGCACTCCGTACGGATGTACTGCCGTGTACTCTCCGGGAGGCGCCACTGTTTCACACGGACGGGTTGGTCGTCCGTGGTTTTGATTTTATGCTTCATGTGTGGCACCACACCTGGAGGCAGCCCTTCGTTGAACAGATCCGGGTAACGATCAAGTACCTGGACAAGCTGTTCACGTTGGACTGACAACAGGTGAGCAAGATCCACCTGGGGAACACCAACTGCCCCTGCTGATGAGGGAAGTTCCTCGCTCTCAAAAGAACATACCAGGAAAACCTCAAACTTGTCCATGTTATAGCCAAAGTCATTAAGTCCGTGTGCAAAATCAAACCGGTCCTCGAAGTCTGCCATCAGACTATCCGGTTCGCTTCCATCATCGATGGGAGTCGAGGAAGCCATGTCTAAAGCTCCTCGACTATCCCCGGAGGATGAGCCCACATCTTCCGGGTTGACGCCGGAATCCTGGTCCATGGATTCCGCATCGTATTCGAGACGATTAAGTGAAACCTCCACGATCGCCGCATAGCAGAGGACGAATCCTTGCTCGATCTCAACCGGAACTGTCTGATCGTTGACGACCCAAACGTGGACCTCTCCGGTTGGGAGAGGTCCACCAACGAGCGAGGTACCAGGACCTTGGCGGTGTCGCTCTCAACACAAGCCAGTCCGCCCTTCAAGCCGTTCACGAGGCATCGCACGAATCGATGGGGACAGGTGACTCCGCGCGCATCTCATCGCACCTTCCCGATCTCCGCCGCTCGTTCTACAGCAACGTAACACGGCCTCCGGTTCGTGGTATGTCAGGATGGCGAGGGACCCGGCACCCGAGAACGAAACCCCGAGTCGGACTCCATTAAAGCTAGCAGAGCTGGCCCCTGAAACAGGGGAGAGGTTCAACTTAAAATTGAACCTCCACAGCAGGTCCACACCTATCAGCACCTCTGCTGGAAACCTGGTGTCGTCGTCCACCACGAACACCGAGTGCCGGCACTTACAGGCTCGGGAAAACTTAAACTCAAGGGTTGCCCTGCCCTTGATGTCCAACGCGGCCCCAGATGCCCCCCTAAGGCCGCGTGGGTCAACAGGAGCTTTTCCCGCAGCCAGGGCGGGAGTCCCTGGAGAAAAGTTCTCCTCATCAGAGGTTCAGCTGGCCCAAGTTCACCAGGATAGCCACGCATAGCTTGATAAACCATGGTCTCGACCGCGAGATAGCAGTCCCTAGGGGAAGTGTCGCCGTAGGTACTCCATCGACGAGCACGTCCCCCGGAGACGTTGTCGAAGGGTTTCCTTGAACTCGTCCCAGGTCCCAATGCCGTCAAAAACTAGGGAGTTAATGACTATATCCGCCGTCCCCCTACAGCTACCATGGGCGGATCAGAGCCTCATCCGTCCCATAAGGATGGGCTTGCTCAACATGCCGCAACCAAGTTTCCAACTCCTGATTCCTCCGAAGAGGCTGGCTAGCTGGAACTTCTGCCCGGTAAGGCGGAATCGGGTCACGCAGGGTTATACCCTGATCTAACGGACACGGATTGACGGGCGCACGCTGAGACGAGTGGTCAGTTGTGACCGCATGCACCCCCGCTTCTACCTGCGATGCAGAGGCCGCTCAGATGCCCTGGGCTCCAGTAATCGCACGATATTGGCGTACTGGCCTTCCAGGGTACTGAACTGAGAATTCAGTCATTTGAATTTATCCACCAGCTCCTCATACATCGCGAGCGAGAGGTGGTCATGGGGCTCTAGCCTTTGCCCCAAAGTCAAAGATTGAGCATTATCTCCTCGATGAAACTCGGGGCCCTCAAAAAGGGTGTTAGCAGAGGATCCTAAGGACTCATTAGTGGGTTCTCCTTGGACGGTATTGCGTGTGCGAGGCATTTTTGCGTCCCAGCACTTGCTCTACAACCCGTTACTTAGCGTGCGATAGACTTGCACAAAGGCTTGACCAGGCACTTTATAGAAAGAATGACTGTTCTCTCCCACCGCTGCCTACCAAAAAGACAGTTGTAGCGGGGCGTAGACCCAGTAGATTTTAAGTGGTCTGGTTGAGTCCGGGCTCAACCGAGAATATGGTTTTTGCTCAAGGGAAAGATTCCGCTGCAGTGAACAGATGTAAGGTTCCAGGCCTACGGCACGCTGCCACCACCCGATTAGTAGGTTCGGGAACCCTGTATGTCGTGTAAGTGGGTGTGGGTGTTGTATCAGAGAAGGATGGAAGGAAAGTAAAGAATGTGTGTGCTGAATGTTGGATGTGTAAGCGTGTAGATGTGAAAAGGGAGATAGCGTAGGCTGAGCGTCTACGTGGACGTGTTTGGAAGAAAAAAGCAAGATCATGGAATTCTTCCCTTCGGTTTGAGCATCAGCCTGCTGGGAGCCGGAACACAGGTATAGCAAAGTGAATCTGTTCTTTTGATATCAGCTCAATATTCTCTGATTTATCTAGCCTTTTTACAGCCTTTCAAGGGTTGTGTGATGTCAGAGCAACCAGCAATGTGCTGTTTAGGAGACCCGAGTCTGAGAAAGATTTAGGCATCTAACCTTGGTCAGAACCAGAACTTTAGTGGTAGTAATATTATGAATTATTCTAACTGGAGTTGAGTAAAAGCTCTATGATGGTATGATGTTTATTTTGGGAGCAAATTGCACTCACTAGGGAGTTACAGGCATTTTCAGTCATGGAAAGGTAGACAAAGGTGTGTGCATTTCGGCCATAACATATTTACAATATTCATATTTCAAAATAAATAAATAGTTTGGCTTGGCGACTTCAACGCCATAAAAGTAGTGAGAATTACGTTCATAGTTATAAAAATAACAAAGTTCACATTATCACCACAGTCCTTCTTGACTGATGGCTGAACGTAAAAATAAAATAAATAAATGAATAAGAAAGCCTGCGAGACTCAGTCGCAGGTGAAAAAATAAATATATACGTTTGCGGGATGTAACCGCACGTGGCACACGGCGGGGACTTCGTCTCCGGCGGCTCGTGATGCGTTGGCCGAGGTTCATGGAGATGACATCATCCTTAGCCGTACGCTACAATATTCATGATGATAATGACTATAATGATAATAATCATAAAAATGATAACACTAATGATAATAATGATAATAATTATCATTCAGTCCATTTATAATGAAACAAAGGCCAGAAGTAATAAAATCCCAGAAGTCGAAAAAAAAAAACGGCAAATTCTAGCCTTTTGAGAGAAACGTCCAAAAAAAACTTTTCGCTTTTTAATGGTAATTATGAGGATTTTAACATTAATTCAGGTGAATATGATGATTTCCATAATGATTCCTTTATTATTGACAATAATAATGACAATTATGATGATAATGACAAAAATAATGATAAAGATAATTATGAAGATAATCTTGATAATTACTGCAATAATAGCAATAATTAACTCTATTCCAATAATGTCCAAACTAATAATGACAATAGAAATAATAACACCATTATCATTATCATTATAATTATTTTTATTGTCATTATTATTTCTAAGATTATCATTATTGCTATTATCATTATATAAATAGTTATAATGATAAAAATAACAATAATTAGCATAATAATTATTATAACTGCAATAATGATGATAATAATAATGATAACCATGATGATAATGACTATAATGATAGTATTCATAAAATGACAGTAATGAAAATAATGATGATAATAATTATCATTCAGTCCATTTATAATGAAATAAAGGCCAGAAGTAATAAAATCCAAAAAGTCGAAAAAACGGCAAAATCGAGCGTATTACAGCCTTATGAGAGAAACGTCGAAAAAAAAACTTTTCGCTTTTTAATAGTAATTATGAGGATTTTAACATTAATTCAGGTAATTATCATTATAATTATGACTATCATTATTATCATTATTATTGTCATTATCATTGTCATTATTATCATAATTATCATCATTATTGTCAATAATAAAGGAATCATCATGGAAATCATCATAATTACCTGAATTAATGTTAAAATCCTCATAATTACCATTAAAAAGCGAAAAGGGTTTTTTCGACGTTTCTCTCAGAAGGCTGTAATAAGCAAGATTTTGCCGTTTTTCCGACTTTTGGGATTCTGTTACTTCTGGCCTTCATTTCATTATAAATGGGCTGAATGAAAATTATCATGCATATTATTATCATTACTGTCATCAATTGTATGATTATTATTATAGTCATTATCATCATGATTTTCATTATTATCATCATTATTGCAGTTATAATAATTATTATGCTAATCATTATTGCTATTTTTATCATTATAACTATTTATATAATAATAATAGCAATAATGATGATCTTAGAAATAATAAGGACAATAATAATAATTATAATGACAATGATAATTCTATTATTATTTCTATTGCCATTAATAGTGTGGAAATTATTGGAATAGAGTTAATTATTGCTATTATTGCAGTAATAATCAAGATTATCATTATAATTTTGACTTTATCATTATTAGCATTATTATTGTCATTATCTTTGTCATTATCATCATAATTATCATCATTATTGTCAATAATAAAAAAATCATCATGGAAATCATCATAATTACCTGAATTAATATTAAAATCCTCATAATTACCATTAAAAAGCGAAAAGTTTTTTTTTAATACGCTAGATTTATTTTTTCGACTTTTGGGATTTTATTACATCTGGCCTTTATTTCATTATAAATGGACTGAATGATAATTATTATCATCATTATCATTATTACTGTCATCATTTTTATGATTATCATCATTATAGTCATTATCATCATGCTTATCATTACTATTATCATTATTATTACAGTTATAATAATTATTATGATAATTATGATTGCTATTTTTATCATTATAACTAATTATATAATGATGATAGTAATAATGATGATCTTAGAAATAATTATGATCTTAGATATAATAATGACAATACTAATAATTATAATGGCAATGATAATGATGTTATTATTTATATTGCCATTATTAGTATGGAAATTATTGGAATATATTTAATTATTGCTATTATTGCAGTAATTATCAAGATTATAATTATAATTATGACTTTATCAATATTATCATTATTATTGTCATTATCATTGTCATTATCATTATTATTGTCAATAATAAAGGATTCATCATGGAAATCATCATAATTACCTGAATACTAAAATCCTCATAATTACCATGAAAAAACGAAAAGTGTTTTTCGACGCTTCTCTCAAAAGGCTGTAATACGCTAGATTTTCTCGTTTTGTCGACTTTGGGAATTTTTTTACTTCTGGCCTTTATTTCATTATAAATGGACTAAATGATAGTTATTATCATTATTATTATCATTAGTCATCATTTTTATGATTATTATCATTATAGTCATTATCATCATGATTATCATTATTTTTATCATCATTATTGCAGTTATAATAATTATTATACTAATTATTATTGCTATTTTTATCATTCTAACTATTTATATAATGATAATAGCAATAATGATGATCTTAGAAATAATAATGACAATAATAATAACTATAATGACAATGCTAACGATGTTATTATTTCTATTGCCATTATTGGTATGGAAATTATTGGAAGAGAGTTAATTATTGATTTTATTTCAGTAATTTTCAAGATTATTATTATATTATGACTTTATAATTATCATTATTGTCAATAATAAGGGAATCATCATGGAAATCATCATAATTACCTGAATTAATGTTAAAATCCTCATAATTACCATTAAAACGCGAAAATGTTTTTTTTTTTTTTTTTTTTTACTTTCAAAAGGCTGTAATACGCTAGAGTATGCCGTTTTTTCGACTTTTGGGATTTTATTACTTCTGGCCTTTATTTCATTATAAATGGACTGAATGATCATTATTATCAGCATCATTACCATTACTGGCATAATTTTTATGATTATTATCTTTATAGTCATTATCATCATGATTATCGTTATTATTATCATCATTATTGCAGTTATAATAATTATTATCCTAATTGTTATTGCTATTTTTATCATTTTAACTATTTATATAATAATAATAGCAATAATGATGATCTTCGAAATAATAATGGCAATAATAATAATTATAATGGCAATGATAATATTATTATTTCTATTGCCATTATAAGTTTGGAAATTATTGGAATGTTAACCTATGCTATTATTGTGGTAATTATCTAGATTATCATTATATTTATGACTTTATCATTATTATCATTATTATTGTCATTATCATTGTCATTATTATCATAATTATCAGTATTTTTGTCAATAATAAAGGAATCATCATGGAAATCATCATAATTACCTGAATTAATGTTTAAATCCTCATAATTACCATTAAAAGCGAAAAGGCGAAAAAGGGGTTTCCTTTTTCGACCGAAAAATTTTTTTCTCAAAAAGGCTGTGATAATTATTATCATCAAAAATTATTTATCATTTACTGTTTTTTTTAAATTTTATTTTTTATGAATTATTATCAAATTTTTAGTTTTTTATTATCAAAAAAACAAAAAGAAAAAAAATTAAAACAAAAAAAATTAAATTTATTTTTTATTTTTATTGCCGTTATTTTAAAAAATTATTAAAAGATTTTTTTATTATTATAATTTTTAAAAAATAATTTTAAAAATGATATCTTAAAAAATTTTTGCTTAATTTAAATTTTAAATTTTCAATTTAAAATTTATTATTTTATTGCCCAATTTGTAAAAAAAATTATTTGGAAAAAATTTAAATTTTTTAATTTAAAATTCATAATTAATTCAAAAGGGGTTTTTTTATTTTAAAAGGCTTTAAAACCTTAAAATTGTCTTTTTTATTTTTATTTTAAATTTTTCACTTTTTTTCAAAAATAAAGGAAAAATGGAAATTATAATTCCAAATTAATTTAAATTTATTAAATTTTCCCCCTTTTAAACTGTTCCAATTTCCTTTTTTAATTTGGGAAATTTTTTTATTTTATTATAAAAACAAAAATTTTCCATTTATTTTTATTATCTTTTATTATCATCCTTATTGCAGTTATAATTTAATTTTTATTAATTATTTTTGCTTTTTTTATCATTATAATATTTAAATAATGATAATAGCAATAATGATGATCTTAGAAATAATAATGACAATAATAATAATTATAATAAAAATGATAATGATGTTATTATTTTTCTTTCCATTATTAATGGGAAAATTTTTGGAATAGAGTTAATTATTGCTATTATTGCAGTAATTATCAAGATTATCATTATAATTATGAACTTTTATCATTATTATTGTCATTATCAATTTTCATTATCATAAAAATTATCATCATTATTGTCAAATAAAAAAACATTAATTTTGAATTAAATTTAAACCCAAAAATTTTGGATTTTTTTTTTGGCCTTTTTTCAAATTAAAAAACCCCGGGCTGAATGATAATTATTATATCATTATTATCATTACTGTTATCTTTTTATGATTTTATCATTAAGTCATTATCATCATGATTATCATTATTATTATCATTATTTCAGTTATAAAAATTATTAAAGCTAATTATTATTGCTATTTTTATTATTATAACTATTTATATAATGGAAAAAGCAATAAATGATCTTAGAAATAATAATGACAAAAAAAAGAAATGTTATTTTTTATTTCTATTCCATTATTAGTATGGAAATTATTTTGGAAAATTGGAGTTAATTTATTTTATGACTTTATCATTATTTATTATTAAATTTTTTATAATTTTTTAAACAATAATTATCATCATTATTGCCCAAAAATAAAGGAATCATCAGGAAATCATCATAATTACCTGAATTAATGTTAAAATCCTCATAATTACCATTAAAAAGCGAAAAGGTTTTTTTTTTGACGTTTCTCTCCAAAAATGTTTTTTTCAAGTGGAGCAGGAATTCCTCCTCAGGAACATCACCACCCAGACCACAAAATTCCGTATGCTGGTCACTAACCTCCCGCCAGAACTTGACCGTCGGCGACCTCCTGAATGATCATCGGTGCGCCACTTACGACGAGCTTAAGGAGGCCATTCTTAGGCGAGCAGCACCTAACCCTCTGACCGCGTTAAGCTCCTTCCTCTCGTCTGAAGCCGCGGACAGCCGTACTCCCACAGAAATCCTTCACCACTTCCAGCGCCTCCTCACCCGCACCAGCACGACGCTCCCACCAGACGTCATGCGCTCTCTCTTCCTCAAGCGGCTGCCCGCTGACATCCAGCAAATCCTGCTGGTGTCAGATGCCCCATTGGAGCACCTTGCCCTAAAAGCCGACGCGATGCTCGAAGCTAGGGCACCCACACCGTCAAAAGCGACAGTGTCTGCCGCAACCACCACCTCCGCCGTGACGTTGGGATCCCTTGCAGCTCACGCCGCCACACTATCCGAGGCTGTGCAGAAGATATCTACACAGGAACGCTCTCGCTCCCGGCCTCGTTGTCGCACCCTTTCGCCGCCACACAGTGACCGGGACTTCAGGCGCTCTCTACCGCCTAACCGCCAGCCTCGCTTCAGCGCTTCTGCACCGCCGCTCAAAGATTGGAGGGTACAGCGGAAACTGGGCGCACCTGTCTTTCGCGGACCTCGGAGGCGTTTATTGTACGTCCGAGATGCCTCCTCCTCCCTACGTTTCCTTGTCGACATAGGGGCCGAGGTCAGCCTCCTCCCGGCCTCCCACAGAGATAAACGCTTCCCCTCCTCTGGTAAGTACCCCCCTAATATATACAGTGCTTCCCAGGACCTGCGCCTTCAAGAACATCCTGCGGGAATTCCGGCCTTGACCAAGCCGATCAACCGGGCCACCCAACCACGGCACGAAGTCCGGCACCACATCGTCACCCACGGTCCCCCTGCCGACTCTCGCTGCCGTCCGCTCGCCCCCGACAGATGTCGCAGTGCCAGGGCGCAGTTCGACCATATATTGCAGTTGGGGATTATACGCCCTTCCAGCAGTCAATGGGCGGCCCCTCTGCATCTGGTGAAGAAGAAGGACGGTGACTGGCGCCCGTGCGGTGATTACCGTCACCTCAACACGATCACCGCCCCCGACAGATACCCCCTGCCGCACCTGCACTCCTTCTCCCACGAGCTGTCTGGCTGTACGGTTATTTCCAGGATCGACTTCGTGCGGGCCTTCCACCAAATCCCGATCGCTGAAGAGGACATCCCCAAGACGGCCGTGATCACACCTTTCGGCCTTTTTGAATTCCTCAGGATGCCCTTCGGTCTTAGGAACGCCGCCCAGACCTTCCAGCGATTCATAAACGACGTGACTCGCGGCCTTGAGGGCGTCTTCGCCTACATCGACGACATCCTCGTCGCCAGCATCTCAGAAGCAGACCACGCCCGCCATCTCCGCGCCCTCTTCGGCAGACTGCAAGACGCGGGCGTCGTTATCAACCCGGGAAAATGCCAGTTCGGTGTCGCTTCCCTCTCTTTCCTCGGCCACACCGTCACCCCCCAAGGCATCACCCCAGCGCAGGAGAAGGTCACCGCTATAAGGAAGTTCCCCAGGCCAGCGACGGAGAAGCAGCTGCGGAAATTCCTGGGCATGTTTAACTTCTACAGAAGGTTCGTCCCCGGGTGTGCCCAGCTCCTCAAGCCCCTCCACGCCCTGATCACACCAAACAGGGCCAGCAGAAACACCAGAATCGAGTGGACATCCCCGACTAACGAAACCTTCCAAGCCTGCAAAGAAGCCCTTGCCTCTGCCACCCTGCTTAACCATCCGCTGCCCGAGGCTCACCTCAGCATAGCGGTCGACGCCTCCGACACTGCCATCGGTGCAGTCCTCCAGCAACACCTGGGTAAGCAATGGCAACCCCTTGCCTTCTTTTCGCAGACCCTGTCGCCACGCCAGTCACGGTACAGTGCCTTCGGAAGGGAGCTCCTGGCAGCATACTCCGTGGTGAGGCATTTCCAGCCGACCGTGGAGGCTAAGGAATTCCACATCCTGACGGACCACAAATCCCTCACCTTCGCCTTACACTCGAGGTCCCGCCGCCAATCCCCTCGCGAGGAGCGCCACCTGGACTTCATTTCCCAGTTCACGACGGACATCCGCCACATTCGGGGCTCGGACAATGAGGCCGCCGATGCTCTGTCGAGGGTGACCATATCTGCTGCGACTCTCGCCGACGACGCAGTGGTTACCATCTAGTAAGCAGAGAGCAACGCCAGGACACGTCCTTGACTCCACTCCTAGAGGGCCAGACTTCCCTCTACCTTGAGAGAGTCAAAATCCCGAACTCCTGCGACGACCTTCTCTGCGATTTCTCTCTCGGCTACCCTCGCCCATACATCCCGCCTTCCCTCCGCCGGCGATTCTTCGATGCCTACCACCAGCATCGCGGCATCCGGGCCACCCAACACCTCATCCGCAGCATGGTCGTCTGGCCCGCCATCAACAAGGACGTTCGGCAGTGGTGTCGTTCCTGTATCGAATGCCAAAGAAACAAGAACCACAGGCACACCAAATCCCCCCTCCAGACCTTTCCTATTCCAGACAGTAGGTTCCAACACGTCCACATAGATATAGTGGGACCCCTGCCCATGGACGACGGCTACAGCTACATCCTGACGGTGATCGACCGCTTCACCAGATGGCCCGAGGCTACGCCCATCCGCGACATCACGGCAGCGACAGTCGCCAAGACCTTCTTCAATACCTGGATCTCCCGCTTCGGGACCCCGGAAACCGTCACTACAGACTGCGTCGCCCAGTTCGAGTCCGAACTTTGGCGCCACCTAATGATCCTGCTCGGGTCCAAAAGAATCAGGACGACTGCCTACCACCCCTGCGCCAACGGCATGGTCGAGCGACTCCACCGGCATATGAAGCAGGCCCTAACATCATCCTCCCCTAACAGGAGATGGGTCGACCAACTACCTCATGTCCTCCTCAACATCCGGACGTCGTTCAAAGAGGACCTGCAGTGCACCAGCGCAGAAATGGTCTACGGGACAACGCTCGCCCTCCCTGCAGATTTCCTTGTCACAGCCAGCAACTTCGAACCCGGGACCTTCGGCAAACAACTCTGCGAATGAATGGCCCAGGTACGCAATCGACCGACGAGACCCACCCGACAGCAGTACATATACATGCCTCCAGGACTCCAGGATTGCTCTCACGTCTTCGTGAGCAAACATCCCAGACCTCCTCTCTGTCCTCCGTACGAGGGTCCATTCCCGGTCATCCGAAGAGGCGACAAGACGATCACCATCCGCCGCCCAAAGGGAGAAGACACCGTGACCATCGACCGCGCCAAACCCACACACCTGCAGCAGCCCTTCAGGATCGCCAAAGTCCGTTTCGCGACCGCGAAACTAGAAGGGGAGTGCTGTAGCGGTCCGTGATTGCCCATCAATCTGGAACCGCACCTGACCTGTGATTGGCCGACCCCTGCTTCGGGACCCCCTAATCGGCCGAGCTAACATCGCCGGTCAGGTACTTAAGCCGCCGGACCTGAGGTGGAATCAAGGGCTTACCTGGACCTCTAGGTGCCAAGGTTTTTTGTTGTGCTTTCGTGGGAGGCTAAAGAGAGCGATTTGACACCCCCACGGCAAGCTCGACGATCTGGCCCTTGTGCTGATAGCTTTGGGTGTTATCGTGCACTACCTTGCTTTGAGGCTAGTGATTTTAATTGTAAGCCCAGGGTGCTTGCAATTAAAATCACGAAGCACTATCAAATCAGCTCTTTTACTGCGAGGTGTCGGCCGGACATATAAGGGCTCTGGCCCGTTCGGCAGGGTCCCGACCCCGACCGACCCTAACACACAAAGAGAGCTGATTTGCCAGTGTCCCTTTCCCTTTTTTTGAGACCCATCTCCACCCTTTCATCGTCCTGTTATTAGCCTTGGCTAGACTCCCTACCTCCCATCATCATCACCCTTACGCGATGCCACCATGGGTCACGTAATCAAATTATCATACTCTGGAAAGCCCATCTCCTGTGAGGTGGCTCTCCAGAAAATCTTCTCAATCACAGAAGTTGCTGTCACGCACTGCTTCAAAGTGCATAATGGCTACAAAGTTGTTGTTGCCAAGCAAGAACAGCTGACCCCTTTCCTTTCGACTACTGGCCAGAAAAAACTCGCTGATCAGGGTTTTAAACCTCCCCCCTCCCCGGAAACGAAGGCTAAATGCACGGTCGTGGCTAAAAAGATCGACAAGACAATCCTGCCATGATCGTGCCAAGCCATCCAGGAGGATGTCACTACCATGAACGATGTCACTGTGGTGAATGTTTACAAACCACCAGAGTCGCGAATACTTAAGATTCGCTGCTCAGCCCCCGAGGAAGCACAGAAGCTTCTCTCCCGTGGGATCGTGCTGTTTAACACATCCGTCCCCACCTACAATGTAGAAACCGAGTGCTTTGTTCAGGTCGATCAGTGCCTGAAATGTTACCGATACAATCACCTGAAACACACCTGCACACACGAGCAGCGTTGCAGCCGCTGTGGTGACCCAGGTCACTTCTTTTCCACCTGCAGCAAGGACATCAAATGCTGCAATTGGGGGGGGCAGCACGTCGCTGTCAGCGGGTCTTGCCCTACACGAAAAGAAATAATCAAGACTAAAAGACAAACACTCAAACAAAACAAAAACACAACATACGCAACAGTCACCCAACCCTTACAAACAAGCACACCTACCACAAGACAACCAAACACGTTTCCCCTCAGGAACCACTCTGCCGCCTGCACACTTCCCCCAAACAAACACCTTCACACCAAACAACAACCCAAAAATACAAGCAATACTACACGTAGCTTTAATAGCTGCCAAATACAACGCCAAGAAATTCGAAAACATAGTCCCTATCATGCTTCAAAGAAACGGTTTCCCCAGCATTGTGATTCCTGAGGAAATCTTCGAAGACCAAAACCTGTACATACATACATTTCACATACCAACACTCACACCGAGGTCGGCGAGGCAACCATGACATCCACAGAGCCCTCCACCTCTCCCTCACACGCCCTCCCACAGCCACTGCCACAACGAATACATAAAGAAACTGCAAAAAAGAAAACTACACCAGATACTTCTGACAACAAACGCAAACATACTTCACCACCAGACATGCACACCAAAAAAGACAAAAAAGACCCTGAGCTCTCGGACCCCGAGGCTCGTCACGTTCACGACGATACCATCTTGTCGGATTCCGACAGTAGCGAGAGCCTCGAGATCGATGTCGGTCTCGAGGAAGGCCTCGGTGCCTCCTCGCTGACTGCTCCCCTCGAGGGAGCAGGTCCTGTTCTCCCTGTCAGGGGAACTTTCGGGAGACGAGGAAGTATCGGGAATTGGTCCGCCGATACCCGAGAATTCCGAGTCTCCCAGTCTCAAGAATCCCTTCCTGACCTTGACGAGCCCTCGACGGGGGGTCGCTCCCGTCGTTACCGAGAGCAACAAACGCCACACAAGGTGAGACTACAACACCCGGACTCACCATGAGTGGCGTGCTGACAATCGTGCAAGCGAATGTAAGATCATTTTTCAATATACGTAACATTTTTTACGATTTCCTCGATCGGGGAAAGTCCTGACGTGGTTCTTTTAAATTCCACCTCTATCACTAACTCCTATGCTATCAAACACTTCGGCTCCCCGTCAAGACAGTCACGAAACGGCTGGTTCGTAGGGTCCTGCATCCTCGTCAAATCCACCCTTTATTTTGAATTCATTTCACCCCCATTCATCCATCCAGACTTCTTGGCTGTAAAGCTATTCACCCAGCAGGGCCCTATGATGATTGCCACGGCCTATATCAGACCAAATTCAAACTTGCCACTTTCAGATTTCAATAAAAATTTTTCAGCTATAATAATCTTCCAGTCTTCTTCGCCGGGGATGTCAACGCATCACACATATCACTACACCACACAACCACGAATGCACACGGTAGACAGCTCTTGTCTATTTTCAACACAAAAAGACTACATTACATAGGACCTGACTTCCACACCACAATCACGGCTAGGGGAAAAGGCAGACCTGATCTCGTGTTCGGGAACAGGGCCGCCCTCCCCTACCACACACACACCTACAACCAGGTCCGAACATCGGTTTTGACCACATACCCGTGATCATAAAACTTTCCACCTCACCTATACATAACAAACAAACGCCATCCTTCCGGTATAAGAAAGCAGACTGGAACGATTTTAAATCTTATCTTTCAGATCAAAATTTCGACTTTAAACTTGACAGAGAAAATGTTCTCGAAATAGATAGGCACTGGCATCATCTCTTTGCTTGGATTTCAGCAGCAATGTTCCGGTCCATTTCCCCCGAGAGCGTTACAAAATACGTAAATCATTCCATCCAAGCGGGGAGAACCAAGCGTCTCCTGACCTGCTACAGGAATCGTTTTCTCCAAAATATTCAGAATTTACACCGAGTTCGGTGGGACCTCACTATCCTCAGAAACCATGTCATAGATAGTTTTGATAATGACCGCAAAATTCATTGGCAAAATTTGATTAAACAAACAGAATCGATGCGAGTTCGCAATCCACGGGAATTTTGGCAAAAGATTAAACAGTTAAAAGGCAGTAACTTCCCTCCCTTCAGTCACCTCCTCAAGGACAACACTCAAGTTTCAGATCCCGTGGATGTTACCAAAATTTTTGTTGATCACTGGCAAACTGTATTCTATCCTCATGAACCACACCCCCTTTTTAATGAACATTTTCAATCCATCAACACCTGGAGCCAAGAACACAGGATAGAAACAAAGCCAGAGCCAATTATCCACATGGATAGGCTGGACGACACATGCGAACTCCGTGCTCCCATCTTGCTGGAGGAGATTAAACAAATAATAAAGAGGTTTCCTCGTAAGGCTCCGGGTTCCTCTCGGATCGGGCGTGACGCACTCCTTCATCTTCCTGACAACGTTTTATGAGCTATGACGCACCTGTACAATACCTCACTTGCTTCTGGCTACTTTCCAGCTCCCTTTAAGACTGCTATCGTGGCCCTCATACCTAAGCTAAACAAAGACCTCACTGACCCCAAGAATTACCGCCCAATTAGTTTACTAGAGACACTAGGCAAAATTTTTTAAAGAGTCATTAATTCCCGACTAAGGCGGTATCTCGACGACCATGACCTACTTTCTTCCAAACAATTTGGCTTTCGCTCTCACCGCTCGACTACTGACGCACTGAACCTACTGACTAACTACTGTCTTAACAACAAAGACAGACCACTTAAGACGGTCCTCGTGACCAAAGACGTGGAGCCACCCTTCGACACGGTCTGGCATGCTGGGTTGAAGTACAAAATCTGCACTAAATTCAATTTTCCTTCGTGCACCAAGAAGCTGCTTTGCAGCTTCTTGGATTACCGTAAATTAAAGCTTAAATTTAAAGGCAAAGTTTCCTCTACAATCAATATGCATGCAGGTGTACCTCAAGGCAGCATAATCAGCCCAACACTATACATATTATACACTAATGACCTCCCCGACCCCACCTTCCCTGATTCACTAATGTTACTTTACGCTCAGTTCAGTTAGATTTGCGAAGCCATGCTTCGCCCGGGCCTTTTCTCTGGGGTGGCCCGGCCTGTGTTAGCTATTTCTAGTTAACTCAGATGTTTTCTTTGAACTGCATGCTTACCGCAGTGGCTGGATTGCAAGCAAGCGATCCAGTTGCTATGGTGAAAGCATGTTGCACACCCTTTTTACCAGCGCGGCGGCTGTGGTGGGTGGTCCCTGCCTCAGAAATTGTGTGTGTACACAATTCTGCAAGTAATGTAACAGGGTGGCGTTAGGCTCGCCGCAGTGTTTACA
>NC_091578.1:19619129-19641867 GCF_042767895.1 Penaeus vannamei | reverse complement strand
TCGAAAGGAAAGGGGTCAGCTGTTCTTGCTTGGCAACAACAACTTTGTAGCCATTATGCACTTTGAAGCAGTGCGTGACAGCAACTTCTGTGATTGAGAAGATTTTCTGGAGAGCCACCTCACAGGAGATGGGCTCTCCAGAGTATGATAATTTGATTACGTGACCCATGGTGGCATCGCGTAAGGGTGATGATGATGGGAGGTAGGGAGTCTAGCCAAGGCTAATAACAGGACGATGAAAGGGTGGAGATGGGTCTCAAAAAAGGAAGGCACACTGGCAAATCAGCTCTCTTTGTGTGTTAGGGTCGGTCGGGGTCGGGACCCTGCCGAACGGGCCAGAGCCCTTATATGTCCGGCCGACACCTCGCAGTAAAAGAGCTGATTTGATAGTGCTTCGTGATTTTAATTGCAAGCACCCTGGGCTTACAATTAAAATCACTAGCCTCAAAGCAAGGTAGTGCACGATAACACCCAAAGCTATCAGCACAAGGGCCAGATCGTCGAGCTTGCCGTGGGGGTGTCAAATCGCTCTCTTTAGCCTCCCACGAAAGCACAACAAAAAACCTTGGCACCTAGAGGTCCAGGTAAGCCCTTGATTCCACCTCAGGTCCGGCGGCTTAAGTACCTGACCGGCGATGTTAGCTCGGCCGATTAGGGGGTCCCGAAGCAGGGGTCGGCCAATCACAGGTCAGGTGCGGTTCCAGATTGATGGGCAATCACGGACCGCTACAGCACTCCCCTTCTAGTTTCGCGGTCGCGAAACGGACTTTGGCGATCCTGAAGGGCTGCTGCAGGTGTGCGGGTTTGGCGCGGTCGATGGTCACGGTGTCTTCTCCCTTTGGGCGGCGGATGGTGATCGTCTTGTCGCCTCTTCGGATGACCGGGAATGGACCCTCGTACGGAGGACAGAGAGGAGGTCTGGGATGTTTGCTCACGAAGACGTGAGAGCAATCCTGGAGTCCTGGAGGCATGTATATGTACTGCTGTCGGGTGGGTCTCGTCGGTCGATTGCGTACCTGGGCCATTCATTCGCAGAGTTGTTTGCCGAAGGTCCCGGGTTCGAAGTTGCTGGCTGTGACAAGGAAATCTGCAGGGAGGGCGAGCGTTGTCCCGTAGACCATTTCTGCGCTGGTGCACTGCAGGTCCTCTTTGAACGACGTCCGGATGTTGAGGAGGACATGAGGTAGTTGGTCGACC
Organism: Penaeus vannamei; assembly: GCF_042767895.1. Classification (NCBI taxonomy): domain Eukaryota; kingdom Metazoa; phylum Arthropoda; class Malacostraca; order Decapoda; family Penaeidae; genus Penaeus; species Penaeus vannamei. Next base: position 19,640,670 of record NC_091578.1, on the reverse strand, counting down.
CATCTCCTGTTAGGGGAGGATGATGTTAGGGCCTGCTTCATATGCCGGTGGAGTCGCTCGACCATGCCGTTGGCGCAGGGGTGGTAGGCAGTCGTCCTGATTCTTTTGGACCCGAGCAGGATCATTAGGTGGCGCCAAAGTTCGGACTCGAACTGGGCGACGCGGTCTGTAGTGACGGTTTCCGGGGTCCCGAAGCGGGAGATCCAGGTATTGAAGAAGGTCTTGGCGACTGTCGCTGCGGTGATGTCGCGGATGGGCGTAGCCTCGGGCCATCTGGTGAAGCGGTCGATCACCGTCAGGATGTAGCTGTAGCCGTCGTCCATGGGCAGGGGTCCCACTATATCTATGTGGACGTGTTGGAACCTACTGTCTGGAATAGGAAAGGTCTGGAGGGGGGATTTGGTGTGCCTGTGGTTCTTGTTTCTTTGGCATTCGATACAGGAACGACACCACTGCCGAACGTCCTTGTTGATGGCGGGCCAGACGACCATGCTGCGGATGAGGTGTTGGGTGGCCCGGATGCCGCGATGCTGGTGGTAGGCATCGAAGAATCGCCGGCGGAGGGAAGGCGGGATGTATGGGCGAGGGTAGCCGAGAGAGAAATCGCAGAGAAGGTCGTCGCAGGAGTTCGGGATTTTGACTCTCTCAAGGTAGAGGGAAGTCTGGCCCTCTAGGAGTGGAGTCAAGGACGTGTCCTGGCGTTGCTCTCTGCTTACTAGATGGTAACCACTGCGTCGTCGGCGAGAGTCGCAGCAGATATGGTCACCCTCGACAGAGCATCGGCGGCCTCATTGTCCGAGCCCCGAATGTGGCGGATGTCCGTCGTGAACTGGGAAATGAAGTCCAGGTGGCGCTCCTCGCGAGGGGATTGGCGGCGGGACCTCGAGTGTAAGGCGAAGGTGAGGGATTTGTGGTCCGTCAGGATGTGGAATTCCTTAGCCTCCACGGTCGGCTGGAAATGCCTCACCACGGAGTATGCTGCCAGGAGCTCCCTTCCGAAGGCACTGTACCGTGACTGGCGTGGCGACAGGGTCTGCGAAAAGAAGGCAAGGGGTTGCCATTGCTTACCCAGGTGTTGCTGGAGGACTGCACCGATGGCAGTGTCGGAGGCGTCGACCGCTATGCTGAGGTGAGCCTCGGGCAGCGGATGGTTAAGCAGGGTGGCAGAGGCAAGGGCTTCTTTGCAGGCTTGGAAGGTTTCGTTAGTCGGGGATGTCCACTCGATTCTGGTGTTTCTGCTGGCCCTGTTTGGTGTGATCAGGGCGTGGAGGGGCTTGAGGAGCTGGGCACACCCGGGGACGAACCTTCTGTAGAAGTTAAACATGCCCAGGAATTTCCGCAGCTGCTTCTCCGTCGCTGGCCTGGGGAACTTCCTTATAGCGGTGACCTTCTCCTGCGCTGGGGTGATGCCTTGGGGGGGTGACGGTGTGGCCGAGCAAAGAGAGGGAAGCGACACCGAACTGGCATTTTCCCGGGTTCATAACGACGCCCGCGTCTTGCAGTCTCCCGAAGAGGGCGCGGAGATGGCGGGCGTGGTCTGCTTCTGAGATGCTGGCGACGAGGATGTCGTCGATGTAGGCGAAGACGCCCTCAAGGCCGCGAGTCACGTCGTTTATGAATCGCTGGAAGGTCTGGACGGCGTTCCTAAGACCGAAGGGCATCCTGAGGAATTCAAAAAGGCCGAAAGGTGTGATCACGGCCGTCTTGGGGATGTCCTCTTCAGCGATCGGGATTTGGTGGAAGGCCCGCACGAAGTCGATCCTGGAAATAACCGTACAGCCAGACAGCTCTTGGGAGAAGGAGTGCAGGTGCGGCAGGGGGTATCTGTCGGGGGCGGTGATCGTGTTGAGGTGACGGTAATCACCGCACGGGCGCCAGTCACCGTCCTTCTTCTTCACCAGATGCAGAGGGGCCGCCCATTGACTGCTGGAAGGGCGTATAATCCCCAACTGCAATATATGGTCGAACTGCGCCCTGGCACTGCGACATCTGTCGGGGGCGAGCGGACGGCAGCGAGAGTCGGCAGGGGGACCGTGGGTGACGATGTGGTGCCGGACTTCGTGCCGTGGTTGGGTGGCCCGGTTGATCGGCTTGGTCAAGGCCGGGAATTCCCGCAGGATGTTCTTGAAGGCGCAGGTCCTGGGAAGCACTGTATATATTAGGGGGGTACTTACCAGAGGAGGGGAAGCGTTTATCTCTGTGGGAGGCCGGGAGGAGGCTGACCTCGGCCCCTATGTCGACAAGGAAACGTAGGGAGGAGGAGGCATCTCGGACGTACAATAAACGCCTCCGAGGTCCGCGAAAGACAGGTGCGCCCAGTTTCCGCTGTACCCTCCAATCTTTGAGCGGCGGTGCAGAAGCGCTGAAGCGAGGCTGGCGGTTAGGCGGTAGAGAGCGCCTGAAGTCCCGGTCACTGTGTGGCGGCGAAGGGGTGCGACAACGAGGCCGGGAGCGAGAGCGTTCCTGTGTAGATATCTTCTGCACAGCCTCGGATAGTGTGGCGGCGTGAGCTGCAAGGGATCCCAACGTCACGGCGGAGGTGGTGGTTGCGGCAGACACTGTCGCTTTTGACGGTGTGGGTGCCCTAGCTTCGAGCATCGCGTCGGCTTTTAGGGCAAGGTGCTCCAATGGGGCATCTGACACCAGCAGGATTTGCTGGATGTCAGCGGGCAGCCGCTTGAGGAAGAGAGAGCGCATGACGTCTGGTGGGAGCGTCGTGCTGGTGCGGGTGAGGAGGCGCTGGAAGTGGTGAAGGATTTCTGTGGGAGTACGGCTGTCCGCGGCTTCAGACGAGAGGAAGGAGCTTAACGCGGTCAGAGGGTTAGGTGCTGCTCGCCTAAGAATGGCCTCCTTAAGCTCGTCGTAAGTGGCGCACCGATGATCATTCAGGAGGTCGCCGACGGTCAGAAGTTCTGGCGGGAGGTTAGTGACCAGCATGCGGAATTTTGTAGTCTGGGTGGTGATGTTCCTGAGGAGGAATTCCTGCTCCACTTGAAAAAAACATTCCGGCAGGCTGGCCAGACTGGTAGCGTCCTGTGTGTTGCTGACATCTTGGGTAAAAACTTGGGTCACTCCGAGGGTCACCAGTGTAGAGGTTAAGAAACCAAACTGGATTTTATCTCTATTGTTAATGAGCCAAGCACAAGTTATGTCAGGTCAGCAGTCGTGTGGCGAATGATGATTCCACCTCAGGTCCGGCGGCTTAAGTACCTGACCGGCGATGTTAGCTCGGCCGATTAGGGCAGTCCCGAAGCAGGGGTCGGCCAATCACAGGTCAGGCGCGGTTCCAGATTGATGGCCAATCACGAACCGCTACAGTATTATAGCCTTTTGAGAGAAACGTCGAAAAAAACCTTTTCGCTTCCTAATGGTAATTATGAGGATTTTAAGATTAATTCAGGTAATTATGATGATTTCCCTGATGATTCCTTTATTATTGGCAATAATGATGATAATTATGATGATTATAACAATTATAATAATAATGATAAAGTCATAGAGCAATAATTAACTCAATTCCAATAATTTCCATACTAATAATGGCAATAGAAATAATAACATCATTATCATTGTCATTATAATTATTATTATTGTCATTATTATTTCTAAGATCATCATTATTGCTATTATCATTATATAAATAGTTATAATAATAAAAATAGCAATGATAATTAGCATAATAATTATCATAACTGAAATAATGATAATAATAATGATAATCATGATGATAATGACTATAATGATAAGAATCATAAAAACGATAACAGTAATGATAATAATGATCATAATAATTATCATTCAGTCGAAAAAACGGCAAAATCTACCGTATTACAGCCTTTTGAGAGAAACGTCGAAAAAAAAACCTTATCGCTTTTTAATGATAATTATGAGGATTTTAACATTAATTCAGGTAATTATGATGATTTCCATGATGATTCTTTTATCATTGACAATAATGATGATAATTATGATGATAATGACATTGATAATGACAATAATAATGATAATAATGATAAAGTCATAATTATAATGATAATCTTGATAATTACTGCAATAATAGCAATAATTAACTCTATTCCAATAATTCCCATGCTAATAATGGTAACAGAAATAATAATAACATTATCATTGTCATTATAATTATTATTATTGTCATTATTATTTCTAAGATCATCATTATTGCTATTATCACTATTTAAATACTTATAATGATAAAAAAATCGCAAAAATAATTAGCATAATAGTAATTATAACTGCAATAATGATGATAATAAAGATAATCATGATGATAATGATTATAATGATAATAATCATAAAAATGATGACAGTAATGATAATAATGATAATAATGATTATCATTCAGTCCATTTATAATGAAATAAAGTCCAGAAGTAATAAAATCCCAAAAATCGAAAAAACGACAATATCTAGCGTATTACAGCCTTTTGGGAGAAACGTCGAAAAAAATCCCTTTTCGCTTTTTAATGGTAATTATGAGGATTTTAACATTAATTTAGGTAATTATGATGATTTCCATGATGATTCCTTTACTATTGACAATAATGATGATAATTATGATGATAATGACAATGTTAATGACAATAACGACAATAATAATGATACAGTCATAATTATAATGATAATTTTGATAATTACTGCAATAATAGCAATAATTAACTCTATTCCAATAATTTCCATACTAATAACGGCAATAGAAACAATAATAACATCATTAGCATTGTCATTATAATTATTATTATCGTCATTATTGTTTCTATTATCATCATTATTGCTAGTATCATTATATAAATAGTTATAATGATAAAAATAGCAATAATAATTAGCATAATAAGTATCATAACTGCAATAATGAAGATAATAATAATGATAATCATGATGATAATGACTATAATGATAATAATCATAAAAATGATGATAATAATTATCATTCAGTCCATTTATAATGAGATAAAATCCAGAAGTAATATAATTTCAGAAGTCGAGAAAATGGCAAAATCTAGCGTAATACAACATTTTGAGATAAACGTCGAAAAAAACTCTTTTCGCTTTTTAATGGTAATTATGAGGATTTTAACATTAATTCAGGTAATTATGAGGATTTCCATGATGATTTCTTTATTATTGACAATAATGATGATAATTATGATGATAATGACAATGATAATGGCAATAATAATGATAATAATGATAAAGTCATAATTATAATGATAATCTTGATAATTACTGCAATAATAGCAATAATTAACTCCCTTCCAATAATTTCCATACTAATAATGGCAATAGAAATAATAATATCATTATCATTGTCATTATAATTATTATTATTGTCATTATTATTTCTAAGATCATCATTACTGCTATTATCATTATATAAAGAGCTATAATGATAAAAATGCCAATGATAATTAGCATATTAATTATTATAACTGCAATAATGACGATAATAATAATGGTAATCATAATGGTAATGAGTATAATGATAGTAATCATAAAAATGATGACAGTAATGATAATAATGTTGATAATAATCATCATTCAGTCCATTTATAATGAAATAAAGGCCAGAAGTAATAAAATCCCCAAATTTTGACAGAAACGAAAAAAAAAACTTTTCGCGTTTTCATGGTAATTATGAGGATTTTAACATTAATTCAGGTAATTATGATGATTTCCATGATGATTCCTTTACTATTGATGATAATTATGATGATAATGACAATGATAATGACAATAACGACAATAATAATGATAGATTCATAATTATAATGATAATTTTGATAATTACTGCAATAATAGCAATAATTAACTCTATTCCAATAATTTCCATACTAATAACGGCAATAGAAACAATAATAACATCATTAGCATTGTCATTATAATTATTATTATCGTCATTATTATTTCTATAATCATCATTATTGCTAGTATCATTATATAAATAGTTATGATGATAAAAATAGCAATAATAATTAGCATAATAAGTATCATAACTGCAAAAATGATGATAATAATAATGATAATCATAATAATAATGACTATAATGATAATAATCATAAAAATGATGACAGTAATGAAAATAATGATGATAATAATTATCATTCAGTCCATTTATAATGAAATAAAGGCCAGAAGTAATAATATCCCAAAAGTCAAAAAAACGGCAAAATCTAGCGTATTACAGCCTTTTGAGAGAAACGTCGACAAGAAAACTTTTTAGCTTTTTAATGGTAATTATAAGGATTTTAACATTAATTCAGGTAATTATGATGATTTCCCTGATGATTCCTTTATTATTGACAATACTGATGATAATTATGATGATAATGACAATGATAATGACAATAATAATGATAATAATAATAAAGTCATAATCATAATGATAATCTTGATAATTACTGCAATAATGGCAATAATTAACTCTATTCCAATAATTTCCATACTAATAATGACAATAATAATAATATCATTATCTTTGTCATTATACTTATTATTATTGTCATTATTATTTCAAAGATCATCATTTTTGCTATTATCATTATAAAAATAGTTATAATGGTAATAATAGTAATAATAATTAGAATAATAATTACCATAACTGCAATATTGATGATAATAATAATGATAATCATAATGATAATGACTATAATGATAATAATCATAAAAATGATCACAGTAATGATAATAATGATAATAATAATCATCATTCAGTCCATTTATAATGAAATAAAGGCCAGAAGTAATAAAATCCCAAAGGTCGAAAAAAAAACGGCAAAATCTAGCGTATTACAGCTTTTTGAGAGAAACGTCGAAAAAATCCCTTTTCGCTTTTTAATGGTAATTATGAGGATTTTAACATTAATTCAGGTAATTATGATGATTCCTTCATTATTTACAATAATGATGATAATGACAATGATAATGACAATGATAATGATAATAATAATGAAAATATTGATAAAGTCATAATTATAATGATAATCTTGATAATTACTGCAATAATAGCAATACTTAACTCTATTCCAATAATTTCCATACTAATAATGGCAATAGAAATAATAATAACATCATTATCATTGTCATTATAATTATTATTATTGTCATTATTATTTCTAAGATTATCATTATTGCTACTACCATTATATAAATAGTTATAATGATAAAAATAGCAATAATAATTAGTATAATAATTATTATAACTGCAATAATGATGATAATAATGATAATCATAATGATAATGACTATAATGATAATCATAAAAATGATGACAGTAATGATAATAATTATCATTCAGTCCATTTATAATGAAATAAAGGCCAGAAGTAATAAAATCCCAAAAGTCGAAAAAGGCAAAATCTAGCGTATTACAGCCTTTTGAGAGAAACTTTCGCGTTTTAATGGAAATTATGAGGATTTTAACATTTATTCAGATAATTATGATGATTTCCATGATGATCCCTTTATCATATTATCTTCATTATTGCATTTATAATAATTATCATGCTAATTTTTATTTTTATTTTTATCATTATAACTATTTATATAATGATAATAGCAATAATGATGATCCTAGGAATAATAATGACCGTAATAATAATTACAATGACAATGATAATGATGTTATTATTATTTCTATTGCCATTATTATTGTGGAAATTATTGGAATAGAGTTATTTATTGCTATTATATCAGTAATTATCATTATAATTATGACTTTATCCTTATTATCATTATTATTATCATTATCATTGCCATTATCATCATAATTATCATTATTGTCAATAATAAAGGAATCATCATGGAAATCATCATAATTACCTGAATTGATGTTAAAATCCTCATAATTACCATTAGAAACCGAAGAGGGTTTTTTTCGACGTTTCTCTCATACGCTAGATTTTGCCGTTTTTTCGACTTTTAGGATTTTGTTACTTCTGGCCTTTATTTCATTACAAATGGATTGAATGATAATTATTATCATCATTATTATCATTACTGTCATTATTTTTATGAATACTATCATTATAGTCATTATCATCATGATTATCATTATTTTTATCATCATTATTGCAGTTATAATCATTATTATGCTAATTATTATTTTTATTTTTATCATTATAACTATTTACATAATGATAATAGCAATAATGATGATCTTAGAAATAATAATGGCAATAAAAATAATTATAATGACAATGATAATGATATTATTATTTCTATTGTCATTATTAGTATGGAATTTATTGGAATAGAGTTAATTATTGCTATTATTGCAGTAATTATCAAGATTATCATTATAATTATGACTTTATCATTATTATCATTATTATTGTCATTATCATCATCATGGTCATCATTATTGTCAATAATAAATGATTCATCATAGAAATCATCATAATCACCTAAACTAATGTTAAAATCCTCATAATTACCATTAAAAAGCGAAAAGGGTTTTTTCGACTTTTCTCTGAAAAAGCTGTAATATGCTAGATTTTGCCGTTTTTTTCGATTTCTGGGATTTTATTATTTCTGGCCTTTATTTCATTATAAATGGACTGAATGATAATTATTATCATTATTATCATTACTGTCATCATTTTTATGATTATTATCATTATAGTTATTATCATCATGAGCCGCCGGAGACGAAGTCCCCGCCGTGTGCCACGTGCGGTTACATCCCGCAGACGTATATATATATATATATATGTATATATATATATAGATAGATAGATACATAAATACATATGTATATATGTATATATATATACATACATATATATATATATATATATATATATATATATATATATATATATATATATATATATATATATATATATATATTTATATATATACGTCTGCGGGATGTAACCGCACGTGGCACACGGCGGGGACTTCGTCTCCGGCGGCTCGTGATGCGTTGGCCGAGGTTCATGGAGTTGACAGCATCCTTAGAGTCGCAGCCGTACACTACAATAATCATGATGATATATTTTTTTTTTTTTTCACCTGCGACTGATACTCGCAGGCTTTCTTATTCATTTATTTATTTTATTTTTACGTTCAACCATCAGTCAAGAAGGACTGTGGTGATAATGTGAACTTTGTTATTTTTATAACTATGAACGTAATTCTAACCAAGCCTCACTACTTTTATGGCGTTGAAGTCGCCAAGCCAAACTAACCATTTATTTATTTTTAAACATGAATATTGTAAATATATTATGGCCGAAATGCACACACCTTTGTCTACCTTTCCATGACTGAAAATGCCTGTAACTCCCTAGTGAGTGCAATTTGCTCCCAAAATAAACATCATACCATCATAGAGCTTTTACTCAACTCCAGTCAGAATAATTCATAATCTTACCACCACTAAAGTTCTGGTTCTGACCAAGGTTAGATGCCTAAATCTTTCTCAGACTCGGGTCTCCTAAACAGCACATTGCTGGTTGCTCTGACATCACGCAACCCTTGAAAGGCTGTAAAAGGCTAGATAAATCAGAGAATATTAAGCTGATATCAAAAGAACAGATTCATTTTGCTATACCTGTGTTCCCGCTCCCAGCAGGCGGTTGCTCAAACCGAAGGGAAGAAGAATTCCATGATCTTGCTTTTTTCTTCCAAACACGTCCACGCAGACGCTCAGCCTATGCTATCTCCCTTTTCACATCTACACACTTACACATCCAACATTCAGCACACACATTCTGTACTTTCCTTCCACCCTTCTCTGATACAACACCCACACCCACTTACACAACATACAGGGTTCCCGAACCTACTAATCGGGTGGTGGCAGCGTGCCGTAGGCCCGGATCCTTACATCTGTTCACTGCAGACGAATCTTTCCCTTGAGCAAAAACCATATTCTCGGTTGAGCCCGGACTCAACCAGACCACTTAAAATCTACTGGGTCTATGCCCCGCTACAACTGTATTTTTGGTAGGCAGCGGTGGGAGAGAACAGTCATTCTTTCTATAAAGTGCCTGGTCAAGCCTTTGTGCAAGTCTATCGCATGCTAAGTAACGGGTTGTAGAGCAAGTGCTGGGACGCAAAAATGCCTCGCACACGCAATACCGTCCAAGGAGAACCCACTAATGAGTCCTCAGGATCCTCTGCTAACACCCTTTTTGAGGGCCCCGAGTTTCATCGAGGAGATAATGCTCAATCTTTGACTTTGGGGCAAAGGCTAGAGCCCCGTGACCATCTCTCGTTCTCGATGTATGAGGAGCTGGTGGATAAATTCGAACGACTGAATTCTCGGTTCAGTACCCTGGAAGGGCAATACGCCAATATCGTGCGATTACTGGAGCCCAGGGCATCTGAACCACACACTCGTTCACCAGCTGCGGCCTCTGCATCGCAGGTAGAAGCGGGGGTGCATGCGGTCACAACTGACCACTCGTCTCAGCGTGCGCCCGTCAATCCGTGTCCCTTAGATCAGGGTGTAACCCTGCGTGACCCGATTCCGCCTCTTCGGAGGGATCAGGAGTTGGAAACTTGGTTGCGGCACGTTGAGCAAGCCCATCCTTATGGGACGGATGAGGCTCTGATCCGCGCCGCCCGTGGTAGCTGTAAGGGGACAGCGGATATAGTCATTAACTCCCCAGTTTTTGACGGCATTGGGACCTGGGACGAGTTCAAGGAAACCCTTCGACAATGTCTCCGGGGGACGTGCTCGTCGATGGAGTACCTACGGCATTTGGGGTCGTACGTACTCGGCGACACTTCCCCTAGGGACTTCTATCTCGCGGTCGAGACCATGGTTTATCAAGGCATGCGTGACTATCCTGGTGAACTTGGGCCACCTGAACCTCTGATGAGGAGAACTTTTCTCCAGGGACTCCCGCCCTGGCTGCGGGAAAAGCTCCTGTTGATAGAGGATCAGCCACTTTACCGGGTGGTCGAAGCAGCCCAAAAAGTCTGGCACCATCGGCACTATGCTGGGCGGGTAGAGAAACCCTTGGTCAGTTTCTCGAGCGAGGCAGGGCCTAAACCTTGCTCTTCTACTCCTCGCGAGGGTCGATCTCCGGCAGCTTCCCCTCCGGTTGATCCCCTAGCAGAGATACCCGTACGCACTCGAGAACCCCGCCGCTGGTGTTCCTACCATCAGGTGACTACGCATGACGCCTCCGAGTGTTGTGCGGTGCGAGAGGGTAATCAGTGCACCCGGTGTGGCCACCGAGGGCATGTGGCTGGGCGGTGCTTTTTTCGGGCAGAACAACATAGGGCACCGCCCGACAGAACACAACCGCAACCACAACGAGCCACTGCCAGGGACAATGATGATGGCGGGCGCTGAGGGGAGCGACAGTTCCACGGAGCCGGAGCTTCCCGAGGCACAGATTCAGGCGGTGCAGCCGCTATTGAATTGTGTGGTTGCTGGGACTAAGGTCTTAGCCTTTCTTGACTCGGGAAGTGAGGCAACGGTGGTGAAGGAGTCTTGTTTCAGGAGGATTTCCAGCACCCCGCTCTCACTGCACCCACGCGGCCTTAGGGGGGCATCTCCCCTGTTTCAGGGGCCAGCTCTGCTAGCTTTAATGGAGTCCGACTCGGGGTTTCGTTCTCGGGTGCCGGATCCCTCGCCATCCTGACATACCACAAACTGGAGGCCGTGTTACGTTGCTGTAGTGCGAGCGGCGGAGACCGGGAAGGTGCGATGAGATGCGCACGGAGAGTCACCTGTCCCCATCGGGAGGGGCGATTCGTGCGATGCCTCGTGAACGGCTTGAAGGGCGGACTGGCTTGTGTTGAGAGCGACACCGCCAAGGTCCTGGTACCTCGCTCGTTGGTGGAGCTCTCCCAACCGACACTTTTCGTTTTCTTGGCCACTTGATTACGCCAGACGGTGTTTTGCCTGACCCTGACAAGGTTACAGTGATACGAGCCATAAAGACACCACGCAACCAAGTTCTTGGGGGCAACTGGGTTTTTTTCGCAGGCACATGCCCAATTATGCAAGGGTCGCATCTCCTTTGACTCGGCTCCTGAAAAAAGATACAAAATTTTCATGGGGCAAACCTCAGCAGGAGGCTTTTGAACGGCTTAAGCAGGCGCTTGCCACCGCGCCTTGCTTGATCCAATCAAATTTTGAAAAGCCCTTTGAGCTTCACACCGATGCTTCGGGCACGGCGATCGGTGCTTGCCTTATGCAGCTGGATAAGGTTGGGGAACTCCACCTGTTGCATATTTTTCTCGGAAGCTTAGGGATACCGAGACCAGGTACCCGACCATCGATCTGGAAGCCCTCGCTGTTGTCGAGAACACTAGGGATTATCACCCTTACCTTTATGGGAGACGATTCCGTATCTTTACAGATCACAGGCCGTTGGTATCAGTCTTCCGCAAGCCAACTGCCTCGGTAAGGATGACGCGATGGGCTCACGAACTGACATTTTACGACTTCGAGCTTCTTTATAAGCCGGGTCGAGTCCACCACGTCCCTGACTTCCTCAGTCGTCAGATCGCAGCCATTGCTGACCTTGATAGCCCCTTGCTGCAACCAGACTTGGTGGAGCGTCATCAGAGAGATGATCCCCTTTGGCAACAGCTCATAGAGTATCTGGAGGAAGGCCGCCTGCCGCCGAGGCGTATCCCTCTTCCCCTAGACCAATTCGAACTTCGGGACCGAGTCTTATATCATGTCAAGTCCAATAATGAACGAGCCATGCTTCAGCTCGTAATCCCAAGGTTGCTGTGCGGCGCCGCTTTGGATGCGGTCCATGCCGTACCGTCCGCCGGACATCAGGGCGTCCATAGGACGTATAAGCGGCTAAGGGATCATTTTTACTTTCCCGGGATGTTGGCCGCATCCCGAAGATATGTCACATCATGTACGGCATGTCAACGGAGGAAGGGGGCGATCGCCCGAACTCCCCTACAGTCCATGCCGGACGTCGCGGAGCCCTTCGAGCGGGTGTCCGTGGATATCCTCACTCTTACCCCTTCGGCGTGTGGAAACAAATCCGTCCTTGTGCTGATTGACCATCTTACCCGGTTTGTCGAGCTGTTCGCCCAAACTGTAGCAGACGTGTTTCTTGCGGAATTCGTTACTCAGTACGGTCCTCCGCGGACCCTATTATCAGATAATGGCCTTGAATTCCGCAATCGTCTCCTTTCCGACATATGTCATCACCTCCAGGTGAAGTCGCTCTTCACCACAGTCTACCATCTGCAAGCCAACGGTATGGTGGAGAGGGTGAATCGGGTGGTCAAGGACGCTCCAAATGGATGATCCTGATTGTTGGGACGATCTATTACCGTATGTGAGGTTTGCCATCAATTCCTCCATACACCGGAGCATAAACGACGTCCCTTTGTACCTTCTCACAGGTCGGGACAGTCATTTTCCGCTCGTGGGATCAAACCACGTAATCTATGCCGAAGGGGCCTTGCCCTCATTAAGATCAAAACTCCGAGCAGCTGGTGAGGCCGCCCGAAAGGCTCGTGAGCGTTGGACCGCCGATCACGATCGAAGGCGGCGGGCTCGACCGCGGGAGTATAACGAAGGGGATCTGGTCTTTGTACATCGCAGCGTTATCCTGCACCCCAGTCACGGAACCAGACCCCTGGGTCCTCGATGGTTAGGGCCAGTCCGGGTCTTGAAAAAGCTCGGGCCCGTGGCTTATGTGGTGAGGAGACCGAATTCAGATGGGCAGGAAGTCACCTTGCACCCAAATAAATTTAAAGCATTTCGGGTCACTGCGGAATTCGTCCCTCCGGACAACTTTCCCCGTTTGGACGGCACAGCCCCTCCGGACCCGGAATCGGACATGGGACCTTTACAAGATCCCGGTGCTGATAACCTCTTGGATTCGGAATCCTCGGCCCCGTCATCGGAGGGGGTAGACGATGAACCATGGGACCCTGGGTCTGACTGGGACTGTAACATTTAAGTTACCCCTAAAATAACAATTACATAAATAATTACACAATCGTGTAGAGTGCAGTGTACACTTCAACTGAAATTTAACATTTTGTTAATTGTGTAATTTAAAAATAAAATGTTTCATAAAGCCAAACAATTACATAAATTAATATTGTTTATTTTACATAATTATGTTGGTACTTTTACATAATTATCATAGCTATGTAATATGTACTTTTATTCCAAAATAAAGTTGGTTTCGATTGAATACGCTTCTTCTTGATTCCTCACAATTGGTGTCCCCTAGACTCGGACCATGTCGCTGAAGCGAAAGGAAACGCCGAAACTCCTTCCATCCACGCCGTAGCAGTGAAGCTGTCCCCCTTTTGCCCACAAGAAGCTACATCCTGGTTCCGGCGGGCAGAAATCCAGTTTCGCCTGAGAAGAGTCACAGACCCCCGAACGAAGGCAGACTATGTGTTGGAGGCAATCCCCGAGCAGTTATTCCCTCGTGTTGCCGCATGGCTGGACAACCAGGACCAGAACCAAGACATCGAATATGAAAACTTGAAGAGTTACCTTCTACAAGAGTTCACTCTCTCCGTCAGCGCCCGTGCCCAAAAGCTCCTGAGTCTTCCCCATATACCTCTGGGAGACACAACAGCACATGCAGCATGGAACGAGATGCAGGCTCTCGCTACACTCCCTGACCTCGACCCTACCACCAACAAACCACGGCGTGTGGACTTGATGCGGGAGCTGTGGCTGCAGCGCCTTCCCCCCTCTGTAAGATCTGCCCTGCATGAAGCCGACGACAGTCCCATAAACGATCTCATAAAGAAGGCAGACAATCTCATCAATGCTGCCAGAGCATCTCGAAAACCTTACACAACCTACTCTGCATCCGCCGAGGACGTCCCTGACATCAATGCTGCTAACAAGCGACGACCCAACTCACAGGTAAGGCACTGCAAACCTGGAAGTGCCTCTTCCCAACCATCACATGGATTTTGTTATTACCACTACAGGTTCGGAGCAGGGGCCCACAAGTGCCTACCTGGATGCCAGTGGCCAAAAAAACGTGTAATGGGGCCATCACTCTGGGAGACACAACAGCACATGCAGCATGGAACGAGATGCAGGCTCTCGCTACACTCCCTGACCTCGACCCTACCACCAACAAACCACGGCGTGTGGACTTGATGCGGGAGCTGTGGCTGCAGCGCCTTCCCCCCTCTGTAAGATCTGCCCTGCATGAAGCCGACGACAGTCCCATAAACGATCTCATAAAGAAGGCAGACAATCTCATCAATGCTGCCAGAGCATCTCGAAAACCTTACACAACCTACTCTGCATCCGCCGAGGACGTCCCTGACATCAATGCTGCTAACAAGCGACGACCCAACTCACAGGTAAGGCACTGCAAACCTGGAAGTGCCTCTTCCCAACCATCACATGGATTTTGTTATTACCACTACAGGTTCGGAGCAGGGGCCCACAAGTGCCTACCTGGATGCCAGTGGCCAAAAAAACGTGTAATGGGGCCATCACTCCCCGCTAAGGTGGCAACCCAGAACCCGAGACGCGGGAACGTCAACGCACTTGACAACTCAGCATCGGGCTTCTTTATTACGGACTCCCTATCTGGTCGCAAATTCCTCGTGGATACAGGCGCATTCCGTTCTCTGTTCCCAGCCACAGCAGAAAACAAAACTCGTTCCTGGACACGACCATCAAATGCCAATGGAAGCCCCATCCCAATATACGGTATCCAGACTATACCCATTCAAGCCGCCGGACGCAGCTTCACTTGGGACTTCATCATTGCTGATGTTAAGACACCTCTTCTGGGAGCAGACATCCTTGGGCACCACGGACTACTCGTTGATGTCGCCAATCGTAGACTATTGGATGTAACAACCTTCTGCTCTACGCCCCTAGGTTCCAATCATCAGTACACAGAAATCTGCACTGTGAGAGCAGATACCCCTTACGACAGCCTCTGCAAAGAGTACCCAGACGTTTTTCGATCAGAACTCCGTCAGCAGCCTGGACAGCCAGCCAAACATGGAATATTCCATTACATCAAAACGACAGGCCCTCCGGTACACTCAAAATTCAGGCTTTTATCTCCAGAGAAGCTTCAAGCAGCTAAACAAGCTTACTCCGAAATGGAACGGATGGGCATCTGTCAAAAGGCATCAAGTCCCTGGGCATCTCTTCTGCATCTTTTGCGGAAACCCGAAGGCACCTTGCGACCATGTGGTGACTATAGGCGTCTTAACCTGATCACAGAACCAGACCACTATCCTCTTCCCAACATGGCGGACCTAACCTCTAACCTTCATGGTGCCAAGGTTTTCTCTAAACTCGACCTCCTGAAAGGCTACTTTCAAGTACCAGTATACCCTGAAGACATACCCAAAAGAGCAGTCATTACACCTTTTGGCACTTACACCTTTAATTCTCCACATTTGGCCTACGAAATTCAGGGGCTACCTTCCAACGCATGATGAATGGCATTCTCGGAGACCTTCCCTTTTGCGCCTATGTTGATGATATCCTCATCTTCTCAAGAGACCCCAACGAACATCTCCAACACTTACGGGTCGCGTTAAAACGACTCCATAATAACGGTCTGGTGGTGCGTCAAGACAAATGTCAATTTGGTGCCACATCCGTGGAATTTCTCGGGCACAAGATTTCGCCAACAGGCGTCTCACCCCTTCCAAGTAAGGTAGACGCAGTTTCACGATTTCCCCCACCAACCACTATCAAAGGACTCCAAGAATTTGTCGGCATGGTAAATTACTACCATCGTTTCCTTTCAAAGATTGCACACATCATGGAACCACTTTACAACTCCCTTGCCGGTAAACCAAAGAAATTGGAGTGGGGACCTGAGCAACAAAAAGCGTTCGAGACCACCAAGATTGCCCTTGCATCAGCTACAACTCTCACCTTCCCCACACCAGGCATACCACTTACCCTTACCACAGACGCAGGCTCCATTGCTGTTGGGGCAGTCGTTGAACAGACCATAAGGGGTAAGACACATCCTCTTTGTTTTTTCAGCAGAAAGCTACGTCAAGCAAGATGAGATACAGCACTTTCGACCGCGAACTACTCGCTGTTTATCTTGCGGTGCGTCACTTTATACATCTCTTAGAAGGCAGCGCATTCACCATCCTCACAGATCACCGGCCACTGGTACATGCTTTTTCCAAACCTGGTGATGCTTGGTCGGACAGACAACAGCGGCAACTCTCCAGCATCGCCGAGTTTGGCTGCTCTATCAAATATACACCAGGGAGTATGAATCCTGAAGCTGACGCACTATCAAGGGTGGAAATAAACACTATAAACCTCGTAATTGACTAGAATGAAGTAGCAGCAGCCCAAAAAGATGACCCAGAGACTACAGAATACCACACAGCCATCACCAGCCTGCAGTGGAAAGATGTTCACATTGGAGGCGAAGGCTGCACCCTTCTGTGTGATGTAAGCACAGGTCGCCCACGCCCCCTTATCCCAAAATCTTTCCGCCGAAAAATCTTCAACCTCATCCATGGTCTATCACACCCGTCTGGACGAACAACTGCTCGTCTGATAAAGGATAAATTCATCTGGCACGGAATGAACAAAGACATCAAACAGTGGGCTCGATGCTGTGTTGCCTGCCAGATGAGCAAAGTAAGTCGTCGCACTGAATCTGGCACAGGAGAATTTCGGCAGCCCATGCGCCGGTTTGGACATCACGTCGATGTAGTGGGACCCCTTCCACCTTCAGACAGCGCTCAGTATCTATTCACTGCTACAGAGCGCTCCACCCGCTGGCCGGAGGCAATTCCCATGCAACACACCACTGCCCGAGACTGTGCAGAAGCTCTATTACACGGATGGATCAGTCGTTTTGGCGTTCCAGACAACATTACCTCTCACCACGGACCTGCCTTCACATCTCAACTTTGGACATCTTTAGGAAGAATTGATGGGATCAACTATCCATCACACCACCTCATACAACCCAGAAGCCTACGGTATTGTGGAGTGGTTCCCATCGTACTCTGAAAGCAGCGTTAATGGCGCGCTTGCACTAAATCAGACTGGAAAGCTCAACTTCCCTGGGTTCTTCTCGGGATCCGAACATCCCCAAAAGAGGGATTACAAGTTTCCCCTGCTGAAATGGTGTTTGGGGAAGCCCTCACTGTTCCAGGGGAGTTCTTCCCGAGTCTAGTACCCCTAAACAGAAAAAAATTCTTTGGGGAGGGGTTTTTTCCCCTGTAAAGGGATTCAAAAAAGAACAAACCCCCAATTTTTAAAAAATAAATTTAAAATGGGAATTATTTGTTTAAAATTTTAACCCCCTAAATTTAAAAGTTGGTTAACTTTTTAAACCCCCCCTAATTTCCCCCCTCATTAAAAATTTTTTATTTTTTAATTTTTAAAAATTTTAAATTTCCAAGGTTTAAAATTGGAAAATTCGGGAAATTGAAAAAAACGCCTTCTTTTTTTTTTTTTTTGATTCCCCACAGGACGAGTAGGGAGCAAGACACTTTTCCTTTTCTTCCGCTTACCATTTTTTTTTTTTTTTCAGAGCCCCAGCGGGATGCATGCTGCCCTCTGTTGATTACCAGTCCGTCCTGTAACATAACCCTGTATGACTTGGATCCAACACGCTTGCAGCCTGTTCTTTTTCAGAGCCTTCCCTTCATCCAGCCCGTGGAGTGGGGAATTCCCTTGAGGTAGTCAACCCGACGACACATTACTAATCCCATCTTCCCCCTTCTAATGTTCAGTCGCCCCCGTTTTTCTACTTATTTCGTTCTAAACTATTTCTACTTTTTAGATCATCTCCAGATGGACGGCGGGGAGGGCCCCGCAGCCAGTTTTTGTCCTGGGTTTATCCTGTTCTCTCGTTTCACACCCGCCCTTGAGCCACGCGGGTTTTTTCGCCTTCCCGTTTTTGTTTCTGGCAGGGGGCGCGCTTTCGTCCTGAACGTCTGCAAAAACCCTGTACAGATAAGATTTTCTCTGAGTTTGGCCAAGCTATGGCTTGTTTTCACACCCCGATCGACAGTGTCCCGGAGCTGAGGTCGGTCTACGCTCTTTCCCCATGACGGGAACGTAAGGGGAAAAAGGAGGTTTTTTTTCCTGTAAATAGCTCCCTTTCCTATCGTTCCCCTTAATCTTCTTCTCTGCCTTTCCTATCAATGTAGTCTAGTGTAACACCCGGTTTGGGTTATTTTAGCGCATTGTATTATTTTAACTGTTATTTTTGTGTAAACTTTTGTATGTTTTTGTTTGCCGAAAGATTTTGAGTTTCAGCCTCTTAATCAGGTGTTTCCCTCTTCGTTTTGTTCTTTTAATTTTCATGTTGTGCATATGTTCTTAATTTTTAAATTTTTTTTTTTTTAGTTTTATGGTAAATTTTTAAAATTTTTTTGTTTTCTTAATAATATTTTACCGTCGAGGTTCCCTCCCAGCTTTCAGAGCAATGTCCCCTGCAGAGCTGTCAGGACCAAACCCATGACTTCCAAAGGTCTTTTATTGGGGTAAGCTCTGTTGACACCCTTTACAGATCGCCCAAAAAAGCGGTAAATTTTACATACGGAGACATTGCCTTCCCCCTACGCCCACTAATTCATTAATTTTAAGTCAGATCCTCCACCGGATCCGATCGGCCAGGCAGATGGTCGGCTTCGCATTATAACATTTATGGGTTTTGTGTTACTTATGCACTTCATAATGAGTGTGTGTTTGAACACGCCAGGCCCAAAGAATAAACCCAGTATGTCTAATCACTCTTGTGTCCGCAGACATGGACGACGACGCTTCGAGGGCTCCAAAGGGTTCCACCCCTTTGGTCTAAGGCGATTCGTTCGCCCGCTCTCCTTACACAGGTGATGGTGCCATGCTGATAACGGCTCCAGCTGATCTTCCCCCACTGGTGTGCGGGCGCACTCATATGTGCCCCCGCAGTTCTGACCGTACCTTTGGGGTGCGGGCGCGCTCCCCATGCGCACCCGCCTTCCAAAGGACCCACTGGCCTGCGGGCGCGCTTTCCCCCCCATGCCCCACCCCGCCTTCCCCCCCATGATCCGCACTGGGGTGCGGGCGCGCTCCCCATGCGCACCCGCCTTCCGACGATCCGCACTGGCCTGCGGGGGCGCTCCCCATTCGCACCCCCTTTCCCATGATCCGCACTGGCGTGCGGGCGCGCTTCCCCCTGGCACCCGCCTTCCGATGATCCGCACTGGGGTGCGGGCGCGCTTTCCCCTGCGCACCCGCCTTCCGATGATCCGCACTGGCGTGCGGGCGCGCCCCCCCATGCGCACCCCCCTTCCGATGATCCGCACTGGGGTGCGGGCGCGCTCCCCATGGCACCCGCCTTCCGATGATCTGCACTGGCGTGCGGGTTACTTTGTACGACCGCCTCTCCGATGTCCCCGTGACGAGCGGGGGCCTCCCCATGCGCACCCGCCTTAGGATGGACCCCCCCTGAGATGTTCGCCGACGTTATGGTCTTCGCCCTCTACACTTCGTCAGAGCCGACCGTTTCTCTGGTTCCCGAAACCCTTCGGGCGCCTTTCCCTGTCTCTCGATCGTACCTCAAGAGAGATGGAACGAGTACCTCGCAGACACACCTGTTGTTTAAGGAGTCTCTCCTGCGATCTCGTCTTACTCGTTCCCCCACTTAGGCGACGACTGCCCGGGGGAGGGGGTTGTAGTGTACGGCTTCTCTCCCGAAACCCCGGAAGCATTCCCCGAACCCCGGAACGAAGGCCCCCCGTGTGCCACGTGCGGTTTAAAATTTTTTTTTTTTTTTTCCCGGCCCCGGCTTTCTTTTTTTTATTTATTTTATTTTTACGTTCAGCCATCAGTCAAGAAGGACTGTGGTGATAATGTGAACTTTGTTAATTTTTTTAACCTTTAACGTAATTCTAACCAAGTCTCACTATTTTTTTGGCGTTGAATCGCCAAGCCAAAAACTATTTATTTATTTTTAAACATGAATATTGTAAATATGTTATGGGCCCAAATGCACACACCTTTTTTCTACCTTTCCATGACTGAAAATGCCCGTAACTCCCTAGTGAGTGAATTTCTCCCAAAATAAACATCATCCATCATAGAACTTTTACTCAACTCCAGTCAGAATAAATTTATAATCTTACCACCACTAAAGTTCTGGTTCTGACCAAGGTTAGATGCCTAAATCTTTCTCAGACTCGGGTTTCCTAAACGCACATTGCTGGTTGCTCTGACATCACGCAACCCTTGAAAGGCTGTAAAAAGGCTAGATAAATCAGAGAATATTAAGCTGATATCAAAAGAACAGATTAAATTTTTCTATACCTGTGTTCCCGCTCCCCGCAGGCGGATGCTCAAAACCCAAGGGGAAAAAAATTTTATGATCTTGCTTTTTTCTTCCAAACACGTCCCCAACCCCCCTCCATTTTTTACATTTCACATTTTCACATCCAACATTCAGCACACACATTCTGTACTTTCCTTCCACCCCTTTTCTGATACAACACCCAAACCCACTTACACGACTTTCAGGGTTCCCGAAACCCACTAATCGGGGGGGTGGCAGCGTGCCGGGAGGCCCGGAAACCCTTTCATCTGGTTTACTACAGACGAATC
>NC_091578.1:19602817-19618629 GCF_042767895.1 Penaeus vannamei | reverse complement strand
TACTCGAAGCTTGAACAATATGTAAGTTCTTGTTGAACACAGAATGCACGGAAGGATGGTGCAGTTTTCCACGTCTTATTATTTCCTATTTGAACATTACAAAGAATTTTCCTTTCACAGTCTCTGCTGATATGGGAGGGTTCCAGACAAACAAAACAAATGCCCATTTTTTTCATATTGTCTAGTTTCAGAGTATCGTCTAAGTTACTAAAAGTTGCACATCTACCAATTTCATGAGAATCAGTTCCATGAAACCAGCACCTTTTGTTCTTCATCTTGCTGTTTATATTCGGTCCCTTCGTTTCACTACCAAACTGACTTCTATTTGCTAGATTTACCATTGCCTGTGACAGATTGGCAAAACAGTCTAGCATTTGCTTCTGACAAACTTCCTGATTCTGAGCCAATTTGGTGATTGCTAGTCAGCTTATCTACATTTTCTTCACCTTCACCATTAGTAACATAATGAATGGCTGCCTTAGTGCTCATCCCTGCCGTCCTAGATTCATCTTCCATGTACTCTATAACCTGACGTTCTCCAGTCAAAAATTTTACAAGACTCTGAAACCTCTCTTGGTCACTTAAGGCTTGAGCTTTATGAGTCCATTCCCTTTTTAAACTATTAGGAAGTAATCTTTCAATTTTAGTTACTACAGTAGAATTCTCTATTTCATTTGCTCTGTCTATTTTCTTTAAGTCTAACCATGCTCGCTCAACAACATTTATTACCTCACGTAACTTCCGAGTATTACCTTCAGGGACTGGCATTAAAATACTAATTTCAGCCAAAACAGCATCCACAACCTTTGAAGTGGAACCAAACCGTTCTTTCAGCCTATCCCACATCTGATCAAATTCATCTAAACCCCCTACAATTTCTTTAGCCTTTCCTTGTAAAGATCTTCTCAGTATAAATGGATCTCTCCCATGACGGGCTATCACCAAGCGTGTGTAATCTTTCATGAAAGTTGGGAACTCTCGGACATTGCCATAAAAAACTGGAGGATCTACTTTCTTAACAAGTATACTACATGAACTATCAGACTGTGGAGCAAGTTTCTGTGTTTCAATCTTTAACAACACCAATGCTGAATGGATATCACACTTGATCTTTTCTATTTCACATATATAATTCAGATGTTCACTAATTTGTTTATCATCATCAACTACTTGAAGCAGACGTTCATTTATAATTTCTACTCTTTTGAAATTTTCACAAATTTCATTAAAAACTGCACCTAACACTTCTAAAGGTTCATTTTTCTCTTTACAGTCAAGGAACACTCTTACTTTTGTGGTAAAGCATCCTTTGGCGATGCCTCGTTGTTTTCTGAGGGTTTTCTCGTCATCCCAGCCAGTTTCACATTCTTGAGTTCTGCCCATGTTGGTCTGTTGCTGGATTGTTTTGTGATTTCTACTAGGAGATGGGACAATGGAGACATGTATTGCATGCACAGTACTTTATTTATGATCCAACCTGCAAATACAAATAAGATATCAAAGTAATTCAAAACAGTAAATTCATCCCAAAAAAAGCAGTTAACTCAATGGTTCAAATGTAATAAACAGATACTTCAAATCAAAGCATTTCCATTTGACTATTTGCATATTCCTTTTGCTCAAGAAACAAAACAAACATTTCCTCCACTAGAATAATGTCCACAATACAATATGCATTCATCTATAAATGAGAACCAAAGTTACACAATCAACATATCACAGTAATCAAAATTTAGAATAATCATAACAAAAATAATAAATAGAAGAGAAACAGCACATATTATTTACTTACAACAATGAGACCTCCCATCTCTTCAGCTTGAATTCACCAAACCATATCTTGACACGCAGGGCAAACATGTTCAGTTAATAGAAATCAGCACAATAACAGAAAGATGCTGTTATGGTCAATATCAGGTAGTGTCAATAGCTTCAAAAGGAAATCAGACCAACACAAATCCATTCCTTGATACTCCTCAGTCATGTGGCGCGGGCAAGCGTCTTCTCCGAAAATGTGTAAACAAAAACAAAAAAAAAATGCCGCATGACAAGCGCAGCGTATAAAAATTACCAAAACACATCCTACAAAGAGTAAAGCATAAAATAAAATAATCAAATTTAATCACATATATATATATATATATATATATATATATATATATATATATATATATATATATAACATTATGGATTCATAATATGACATCTAAATAGAGAGGAAATCAATACAGAATGATAATATACAGTATGCAGAATAATGTTAACATACAACATAGAAATATCTTGAATAAAATTCAAGATACAATCATTATTGCTATTATCATTATACAAATAGTTATAAAGATAAAAATAGCAATAATAATTAGCATAATAATTATTATAACTGCAATAATGATGATAATAAAAATAATAATCATGATGATAATCATAAAAATGATGACAGTAATGATAATAATGATGATAATAATTATCATTCAGTCCAGCTATAATGAAATGAAGGCCAAAAGTAATAAAATCCCAACAGTCGAAAAAATGGCTAAATCTAGCGTATTACAACCTTTTGAGAGAAACGTCGAAAAAAAACCTTTTCGCATTTTAATGGTAATTATGAGGATTTTAACATTAATTCAGGTAATTATGATGATTTCCCTGATGATTCCTTTATTATTGACAATAATGATGATAATTATGATGATAATGACAATGATAATGGCAATAATAATTATGATAATGATAAAGTCATAATTATAATGATAATCTTGATAATTACTGCAATAATTGCAATAATTAACTCTATTCCAATAATTTCCATACTAATAAGGACAATAGAAATAACATCATTATCATTGTCGTTATAGTTATTATTATTGTCATTATTATTTCTAAGATCATTATTATTGCTATTATCATTATATAGATAGTTATAATGATAAAAATATCAATAATAATTAGCATAATAATTATTATAACTGCAATAATGATAATAATGATAATCATGATGATGACTTTAATGACAATAATAAAAAAATGATGACAGTAATGATAATAATGATGACAATAATTATAATTCAGTCCATTTATAATGAAATAAAGGCCAGAAGTAATAAAATCCCAAAAGTCGAGTATTACAGCCTTTTGAGAGAAACGTCGAAAAAAAACCCTTTCGCTTTTAATGGTAATTGTGAGGATTTTAACATTAATTCAGTTAATTATGATAATTTCCATAATGATTCCTTTATTATTGACAATAATGATGATAATTATGGTGATAATGACAATGATAATGACAATAATAATGATAATATAGATAATGTCATAATTATAATGATAATCTTGATAATTACTTCAATAATAGCAATAATTAACTCTATTCCAATAATTTCCATACTAATAATGGCAATAGAAATAATAATAACATTATCATTGTCATTATAATTATTTTTATTGTCATTGTTATTTCTAAGATCATTATTACTATTATCATTATATAAATAGTCATAATGATAAAAATAGCAATAATAATTAGCATAATAATTATTATAACTGTAATAATGATGATAATAATAATGATAATCGTGATGATAATGACTATAATGATAATAATCATAAAAATGATGACAGTAATGATAATAATGATGATAATTATTATTCAGTCCATTTATAATGAAATAAAGGCCAGAAGTAATAAAATCACAATGGTCGAAAAAACGGCAAAATCTAGCGCTTTACAGCCTTTTGAGAGAAACATCGAAAAAAAAACCTTTTCGCTTTTTAATGGTAATTATGAGGAATTTAACATTAATTCAGGTAATTAAGATGATTTCCATGATGATTCCTTTATTATTGACAATAATGATGATAATTATGATGATAATTATGATGATAATGACAATGATAATGACAATAATAATGATAATAATGATAAAGTCATAATCATAATGATAATCTTGATAATTACTGCAATAATAGCAATAATTAACTCTATTCCAATATTTTCCATACTAATAATGGCAATCGAAATAATAATAACATCATTATCATTGTCTTTATAATTATCATTATTGTCATTATTTCTGAGATCATCATTATTGCTATTATCATTATACAAATAGTTATAATGATAAAAATAGCAATAATAATTAGCATAATAATTATTATAACTGCAATAATGATGATGATAATAATGATAATCATGATGATAATGACTATAATGATAATCATAAAAATGATGACAGTAATGATAATAATGAAGAAAATAATTATTATTCAGTCCATTTATAATGAAATAAAGGCGAAGGCCGCACCATTCTGTGTGATGTAAGCACAGGTCGCCCGCGCCCCCTTATCCCAAAATCTTTCCGCCGAAAAATCTTCAACCTCATCCATGGTCTATCACACCATTCTGAACGAACAACTGCTCGTCTGATGAAGGATAAATTCATCTGGCACGGAATGAACAAAGACATCAAACAGTGGGCTCGATGCTGTGTTGCCTGCCAGATGAGCAAAGTAAGTCGTCACACTGAATCTAGCACAGGAGAATTTCGGCAGCCCATGCGCCGGTTTGGACATCTCCACGTCGATGTAGTGGGACCCCTTCCACCTTCAGACGGCGCTCAGTATCTATTCACTGCTACAGAGCGCTCCACCCGCTGGCCGGAGGCAATTCCCATGCAACACACCACTGCCCGAGACTGTGCAGCTCTATTACACGGATGGATCAGTCGTTTTGGCGTTCCAGACGACATTACCTCTGACCGCGGACCTGCCTTCACATCTCAACTTTGGACATCTTTAGGAGAATTGATGGGATCAACTATCCATCACACCACCTCATACAACCCAGAAGCCAACGGTATGGTGGAGCGGTCCCATCGTACTCTGAAAGCAGCGTTAATGGCGCGCTGCACTAAATCAGACTGGAAAGCTCAACTTCCCTGGGTTCTTCTCGGGATCCGAACATCCCCAAAAGAGGGATTACAAGTTTCCCCTGCTGAAATGGTGTTTGGGGAAGCCTTCACTGTTCCAGGGGAGTTCTTCCCGAGTCTAGATACCCCTACAGATTCTGAGCACCTCACCAAACTACGCCATGCTGTTGAGAAGTACCGACCATGCACTCAGACGCACTCAACATCTCCTCCACAATACCTTCCCAAGCTGATCCACAGCTGCAAATATTTATTCGTAAGAAATGACGCTCACAGGTCACCCCTCACCCGCCCGTACCGCGGGCCATATGCTGTCTTGGAGCGTAACCCCAAGGCATACCGTCTCAGCATTGGTAGGAAGAGCGACTGGGTATCCATTGACCGCTTAAAGCCTGCATACCTGGAAGAAAAGGAACCTACACCAACCACGCCTCTGGCCGATAACCCAGCTCACACCGTACCTCCTTCAAATGCACCTGCCCATGTCTCACATCCTGAAGATAAACCCTTTCAAATCTCCTCGCGTTCTGGTCGACTAATTCGCCAACCCAACCGACTCGACCTCTAACAAGCCATGGATTTTCTTTCGGGGGAGTATTGTAACATTTAAGTTACCCCTAAAATAACAATTACATAAATAAAGACTTTGAACAGAACAATCGTGTAAAGTGCAGTGTACACTTCAACTGAAATTTAACATTTTGTTAATTGTGTAATATTAAAATAAAATGTTTCAAAAAGACAAACAATTACATAAATTAATAATATTGTTTATTTTACATAATTATGTTGGTACTTTTACATAATCATCATAGCTATGTAATATGTACTTTTATTCCAAGATAAAGTTGGATTCGATTGAATACGCTTCTTGATTCCTCACAGGACGAATAGGGAGCAAGACACTTTTCCTTTTCTTCCGCTTACCATTATATTTCTTTTTCCAGAGCCCCGGCGGGATGCATGCTGCCCTCTGTTGATTACCAGTCCGTCCTGTAACATAACCCTGTATGACTTGGATCCTAACACGCTTGCAGCCTGTTCTTTTTCAGAGCCTTCCCTTCATCCAGCCCGTGGAGTGGGGAACACCCTTGACGGTAGTCAACCCGACGACACATTACTAATCCCATCTTCCCCCTTCTAATGTTCAGTCGCCCTGTTTCTTCTACTTATTTCGTTCTAAACTATTTCTACTTTTCAGATCATCTCCAGATGGACGGCGGCAGGGCCCAGCAGCCAGCTTCTGTCCTGCGGAATGATCCTGTTCTCTCGTTTCACACCCGCCCTTGAGCCACGCGGGTTTTCTCGCCTTCTGCCTTCGTTTCTGGCAGGGTCGCGCTTTCGTCCTGAACGTCTGCAAAAACCCTGTACAGATAAGATTTTCTCTGAGTTTGGCCAAGCTATGGCTTGTTTTCACACCCCGATCGACAGTGTCCCGGAGCTGAGCTCGGTCTACGCTCTTTCCCCATGACGGGAACGTAGAGGTGGTTCTCTGTAAAGACCTGTAGGAATTAAACTTTTCTAAGGAGTATCCCTGTAAATAGCTCCCTTTCCTATCGTCCTCTTAATCTTCTTCTCTGCCTTTCGTATCAATGTAGTCTAGTGTAACACAAGGTTTGGGTTATTTTAGCGCATTGTATTATTTTAACTGTTATTTTTGTGTAAACTTTTGTATGTTTTTATTTGCCGAAAGATTTTGAGTTTCAGCCTCTTAATCAGGTGTTTCCCTCTTCGTTTTCTTTTAATTTGCATGTTGTGCATATGTTCTTAACTTTAAGTTTGTTTTTCTTGGTTTTAAGATAATTTTAAGATGTTTGTTTTCTTAATAATATTTTACCGTCGAGGTTCCTCTCCCAGCTTCTCAGAGCAATGTCCATGCAGAGCTGTCAGGACCGAGCCCATGACTTCCAAGGAGGTCTTTTATTGGGGTAAGCTCTGTTGACACCCTTTACAGATCGCCTGAGAAAGCGGTAATTATACATACGGAGACATTGCCTCCCTCTACGCCCACTAATTCATTAATTATAAGTCAGATCCTCCACCGGATCCGATCGGCGCAGCCAGATGGTCGGCTTCGCATTATAACATTTATGGTTGTGTGTTACTTATGCACTTCATAATGCAGTGTGTATTAGAACACGCCAGGCCCAAAGAATAAACCCAATATGTCTAATACACTCTTGTGTCCGCAGACATGGACGACGACGCTTCGAGAGCTCCAAAGGGTTCCACCCCTTTGGTCTAAGGCGATTCATTCGCCAGCTCTCCTTACACAGGTGATGGTGCCATGCTGATAACGGCTCCAGCTGATCTTCCGCACTGGTGTGCGGGCGCACTCATATGTGCCCCCGCAGTTCTGACCGTACTTGGCGTGCGGGCGCGGTCCCCATGCGCGCCCGCCTTCCGATGGACCGCACTGGCGTGCGGGCGCGCTTCCCATGCGCACCCGCCTTCCGATGATCCGCACTGGCGTGCGGGCGCGCTCCCCATGCGCACCCGCCTTCCGATGATCCGCACTGGCGTGCGGGCGCGCTCCCCATGAGCACCCGCAAACCGACGATCCGCACTGGCGTGCGGGCGCGCTCCCCATGCGCACCCGCCTTCCGATGATCCGCACTGGCGTGCGGGCGCGCTCCCCATGCGCACCCGCTTTCCGATGATCTGCACTGGCGTGCGGGTGTACTTTGTACGGCCGCCTCTCCGATGTCCCCGTGACGAGCGGGCGCGCTCCCCATGCGCACCCGCCTTAGGATGGATCCTCCCTGAGATGTTCGCCGACGTGATGGTCTTCGCCCTCTACACTTCGTCAGGGCCG
Source organism: Penaeus vannamei (assembly GCF_042767895.1). Lineage (NCBI taxonomy): Eukaryota > Metazoa > Arthropoda > Malacostraca > Decapoda > Penaeidae > Penaeus > Penaeus vannamei. Next base: position 19,610,886 of record NC_091578.1, on the reverse strand, counting down.
ACCGTTTCTCTGGTTCCTGAAACCCTTCGGGCGCCTTTCCTTCTGTCTCTCCATCGTACCTCACGAGTGATGGAACAAGTACTTCGCAGACACACCTGTTGTTTAAGGAGTCTCTCCTGCGATACTCGTCTTACTCGTCCCCTACTTAGGCGACGCACTGCCCGGGAGAGGTGTTGTAGTGTACGGCTGCGTTCGTCCTGACTCTAAGGATGATGTCATCTCCATGAACCTCGGCCAACGCATCACGAGCCGCCGGAGACGAAGTCCCTGCCGTGTGCCACGTGCGGTTACATCCCGCAGACGTTTTTTTTTTTTTTTTTTTCACCTGCGACTGAGTCCCGCAGGATTTCTTATTCATTTATTTATTTTATTTTTACGTTCAGCCATCAGTCAAGAAGGACTGTGGTGATAATGTGAACTTTGTTATTTTTATAACCATGAACGTAATTCTAACCAAGTCTCACTACTTTTATGGCGTTGAAGTCGCCAAGCCACACTATTTATTTATTTTTAAACACGAATATTGTAAATATGTTATGGCCGAAATGCACACACCTTTGTCTACCTTTCCATGACTGAAAATGCCTGTAACTCCCTAGTGAGTGCAATTTGCTCCCAAAATAAACATCATACCATCATACAGCTTTTACTCAACTCCAGTCAGAATAATTCATAATCTTACCACCACTAAAGTTCTGGTTCTGACCAAGGTTAGATGCCTAAATCATTCTCAGACTCGGGTCTCCTAAACAGCACATTGCTGGTTGCTCTGACATCACGCAACCCTTGAAAGGCTGTAAAAAGGCTAGATAAATCAGAGAATATTAAGCTGATATCAAAAGAACAGATTCATTTTGCTAAACCTGTGTTCCCGCTCCCAGCAGGCGGATGCTCAAACCTAAGGGAAGAATAATTCTATGATCTTGCTTTTTTCTTCCAAACACGTCCACGCAGACGCTCAGCCTACGCTATCTCCCTTTTCACATCTACACACTTACACATCCAACATTCAGCACACACATTCTGTACTTTCCTTCCACCCTTCTCTGATACAACACCCACACCCACTTACACGACATACAGGGTTCCCGAACCAACTAATCGGGTGGTGGCAGCGTGCCGTAGGCCCGGAACCTTACATCTGTTCACTACAGACGAATCTTTCCCTTGAGCAAAAACCATATTCTCGGTTGAGCCCAGACTCAACTAGACCACTTAAAATCTACTGGGTCTACGCCCTGCTACAATTATCATTATTATTCTCATTATCATTGCAGTTATAATAATTATTATGCAAATTATTATTGCTATTTTTATCATTATAACTATTTATATAATGATAATAGCAATAATGATGATCTTAGAAATAATAATGACAATAATAGTAATTATAATGACAATGATAATGATGTTATTATTTCTATTGCCATTATTAGTATGGAAATTATTGGAATAGAGTTCATTATTGCTATTATTGCAGTAATTATCAAGATTATCATTATAATTATGACTTTTTCATTATCATTACTATTGTCATTATCATTGTCATTATCATCATAATTATCATCGTTATTGTCAATAATAAAGGAATCATCATGGAAATCATCATAATTACCTGAATTAATGTTAAAATCCTCATAATTACCCTTAAAAAGCGAAAAGGTTTTTTTTCGACGTTTCTCTCAGAAGGCTGTAATACGCTAGATTTTACTTTTTTTCGACTTATGGGATTTTATTACTTCTGGCCTTTATTTCATTATAAATGGACTGAATGATAATTATTATAATTATTATCATTACTGTCATCATTTTTATGATTATAATCATTATAGTCATTATCATCTGAATTATAATTATTGTCATCATTATTATCATTACTGTCATCAATTTTTTATTATCGTCATTACAGTCATTATCATCATGATTATCATTATTATTATCATTATTGCAGATATATTAATTATTATGCTAATTATTATTGCTATTTTTATCAATATAACTATCTATATAATGATAATAGCAATAATAATGATCTTAAAAATACTAATGACAAAAATAATAATTATAATGACAATGATAATGATGTTATTTATATTGCCATTATTAGTATGGAAATTGTTGGAAGAGAGTTAATTATTGCAATTATTGCAGTAATTATCAAGATTATCTTTATAATTATGACTTTATCATTATTATCATTATTATTGCCATTATCATTGTCATTATCATCATAATTATCATCGTTATTGTCAATAATAAAGGAATCATCAGGGAAATCATCATAATTACCTGAATTAATGTTAAAATCCTCATAATAACCATTAAAAAGCGAAAAGGTTTTTTTCGACGTTTCTCTCAGAAGGCTGTAATACGCTAGATTTTGCTATTTTTTCGACTTCTGGGATTTTATTACTTCTGGCCTTTATTTCATTATAAATGGACTGAATGATAATTATTGCCATTATTATCATTACTGTCATCATTTTTGTGATTATTATCATTATAGTCATTATCATCATGATTATCATTATTATCATCATTATCACAGTTATGATAATTATTATGCTAATTATTATTGCTATTCTTATCATCATACCTATCTATATAACGACAATAGCAATAATGATGATCTTAGAAATAATAATGACAATAATAATAATTATAATGACAATGATAAAGATGTTATTATTATTTCTATTGCCATTATTAGTATGGGAAGTATTGGAATAGAGTTAATTATTGCTATTACTGCAGTAATTATCAAGATTATCATTATAATTATGACTATCATTATTATTGTCATTATCATTGTCATTATCATCATAATTATCATCGTTATTGTCAATAATAAAGGAATCATCATGGAAATCATCATAATTACCTGAATTAATGTTAAAATCCTCATAATTACCATTAAAAAGCGAAAAGTGTTTTTTTCGACGTTTCTCTCAGAAGGCTGTAATACGCTAGATTTTGCCGTTTTTTCGACTATTGGGATTTTATTACTTCTGGCTTTATTTCATTATAAATGGACTGAATGATAATTATTATCATCATTATTATCATTACTGTCATCATTTTTATGATTATTATCATTATAGTCATTATCATCATGATTATTATCATTATCATCATTATTGCAGTTATAACAATTATTATGCTAATTATTATTGCTATTTTTATCATTATAACTATTTATACAATGAGAATATCAATAATGATGATCTTAGAAATAATAATGACAATAATAATAATTATAATGACAATGATAATGATGATATTAATATTTCTATGGCCATTGTTAGTATGGAAATTATTGGGATAGAGTTAATTATTGCTCTTATTGCAGTAATTCTCAAGATTATCATTATAATTATGACTTTATAAATAGTATTGTCATTATCATCATAATTATCATCATTATTGTCAATAATAAAGATATCATCATGGAAATCATCATAATTACCTGAATTAATGTTAAAATCCTCATAATGTAATACGCTAGATTTTGCCTTTTTTCGACTTTTGGGATTTCATTACTTCTGGCCTTTATTTCATTATAAATGGACTGAATGATAAATATTATCATCATTATTATCATTACTATCATCACTTTTATGATTATTATCATTATAGTCATTATCATCATGATTATCATTATTATTATCATCATTATTGGAGTTATATTAATTATTATGCTAATTATTATTGCTATTTTTGGAAGAGTTAATTATTGCTATTATTGCAGTAATTCTCAAGATTATCATTATAATTATGGATTTATCATAATTATCATTATTATTGTCATTATCATTGTCATTATCATCATAATTATCATCATTATTGTCAATAATAAAGGAATCATCATGGAAATCATCATAATTATCTGAATTAATGTTAAAATCCTCATAATTACCATTAAAAAGCGAAAAGGTTTTTTTCGACGTTTCTCTCAAAAGGCTGTAATACGATAGATTTTGCCGTTTTTTCGACTATTGGGAATTTATTACTTCTGGCCTTTATTTCATTATAAATGGACTGAATGATAATTATTATCATTATTATAATTACTGTCATCATTTTTATGATTATCATTATAGTCATTATCATCATGATTATCATTATTATTATCATCATTATTGCAGTTATAATAATAATTAGTTATAATAATTATTAGGCTAATTGTTATTGCTATTTTTATCATTATAACTATTTATATAATGATAATAGCAATAATGATCTTAGAAATAATAATGACAATAATAATAATTATAATGACAATGATAATGATATTATTATTTCTATTGCCATTATTAGTATGGACATTATTGGAATAGTGTTAATTATTACAGTAATTATCAAGATTATCATTATTATCATTATTATTGTCATTATCATTTTCATTATCATCATAATTATCATCATTATTGTCAACAATAAAATATTCATCATGGAAATCCTCATAATTACCTAAATTAATGTTAAAATCCTCATAATTACCATTAAAAAGCGAAAAGGTTTTTTTTCGACGTTTCTCTCAAAAGGCTGCAATACGCCAGATTTTGTCGTTTTTTTGACTTTTCGGATTTTATTACTTCTGGCCTTTATTTTATTATAAATGGACTGAATGGTAATTATTATCATCATTATTATCATTACTCTCATCATTTTTATGATTATCATTATTATTATCATCATTATATCAGTTATAAAAATTATTATACTAATTATTATTGCTTATTATTATCATTATAACTATTTATGTAATGATAATAGCAATAATGATGATCTTAGAAATAATAATGACAATAATAATAAGTATAATGACAATGATAATGATGTTATTATTATTCTATTGCCATTATTAGTATGGACATTATTAGAATACAGTTAATTATTGCTATTATTGCAGTAATTATCAAGATTATCATTACAATTATGACTTTATCATTATTATTGCCATTATCATTGTCATTATCATCATAATTATCATCATTATTGTCAATAATAAAGGAATCATCATGGAAATCATCATAATTACCTGAATTAATGTTAAAATCCTCATGATTACCATTAAAAATTGAAAAGGTTTTTTTTCGACGTTTCTCTCAATTATACGCTAGATTTTGCCGTTTTTTCGACTTTTGGGATTTTATTACTTCTGGCCTTTATTTCATTATGAATGGACTAAATGATAATTATTATCATTATTATCTTTACTGTCGTCATTTTTATGATTATCATCATTATAGTCATTATCATCATGATTATAATTATTATTATTATTATATCAGTTATAACAATTATTATGCTAATTATCATTGCTATTTTTATCATTATAACTATTTATATAATGATATTAGCAATAATGATGATCTTAGAAATAATAATGGTAATAAAAATAATTATAATAACAATGATAATAACGTTATTATTATTTCTATTGCCATTATCAGTATGGAAATTGTTGGAATAGAGTTAATTATTGCTATTATTGCAGTAATTATCAAGATTATCATTATAATTATGACTTTATCGTTCTTATCATTATTGTCATTATTATTGTCATTATCATCATAACTATCATCATTATTGTCAATAATAAAGGAATCATCATGGAAATCATCATGATTACCTGAATTAATGTTAAAATCCTCATAATTACCATTAAAAAGCGAAAAGGGATTTTTTTCGACGTTTCTCTCAACGCTAGATTTTTCCGTTTTTTCGACGATTGGGATTTTATTACTTCTGGCCTTTATATCTTTATAAATGGACTGAATGATAATTGTTATCAATATTATTGACAATAATGATGATAATTATGATGATAATGACAATGATAATGACAATAATAATGATAATGATAAAGTCATAATTATAATGATAATCTTGATAATTACTGCAATAATAGCAATAATTAATTCTATTCCAATAGTTTTCATACTAATAATGGCAATAGAAATAGTAATATCATTATCATCATAATAATTATTATTGTCATTATTATTTCTAAGATCATCATTATTGCTATTATCATTATATAAATAGTTATAATGATAAAATAGCAATAATAATTAACATGATAATTATTATAACTGCAATAATGATGATAATAATAATGATAATAATCATAGAAATGATGACAGTAATGATATTAATGATGATAATAATTATCATTCAGTCCATTTATAATGAAATAAAGGCCAGAAGTAATAAATTCCCAAAAGTCTAAAAAAAAACGGCAAAATCTAGCGGATTACAGCCTTTGGAGAGAAACGTCGAAAAAAAACCTTTTCGCTTTTTAATGGTAAATATGAGGCTTTTAACATTAATTCAGGTAATTATGATGATTTCCATGATGATTCCTTTAATATTGACAATAATGATGATAATTATGATGATAATGACAATGATAATGACAATAATAATGATAATAATGATAGTCATAATTATAATGATAATCTTGATAATTACTGCAATAATAGAATAATCAACTCTATTCCAATAATTTCCATACTAATAATGGCAATAAAAAATAATAACATCATTATCATTGTCATTATAATTATTATAATTGTCATTATTATTTCTAAGATTATTATTGTTATTGTCCTTATATAAATAGTTATAATGATAAAAATAGCAATAATAATTATCATAACTGCAATAATGATGATAATAATAATGATAATCATGATGATAATGACTATAATGATAATAATCATAAAAATGATGACAGTAATGATAATGATGATAATGATTATCATTCAGTCCATTTATGATGAAATAAAGGCCAGAAGTAATAAAATCCGAAAAGTCGGAAAAACGGCAAAATCTGGCGTCGAAAAAAACCCTTTACGCTTTTTAATGGTTATTATGAGGATTTTAGCATTAATTCGGGTAATTATGATGACTTCCATGATGATTCTTTTATTATTGACAATAATGATGATAATTATGATGATAATGACAATGATAATGACATCATCATCTGGAGCTTACGCCGACGGGGGCGCATAGCCGCGTCCACCTTCTGCTTCCACCTTTTGGGATCTCTCATGGCAAGTCGCCAAGCAAGGGCCCGGTCCATCTCGAGCTCTTCCCGACAGGTTTGATCGATCTGCTTAAGCCACGACCTCCTAGGTCGTCCCACAGGCCTCCTCCACCCAGGGTTGTCTCGAACAGAGACAACCTGATAGGCAGGATCAGCCTGTGGAAAACGAGCCAGGTGGCCTTATAGCCTGAGTTGGCGATCCCGGATTGTGCAGGTAACAGGTCCTGTGCCAGTCTCATGGTGCAGCCGTTGGTTAGACACATGGTCCCGCCAACAGTACCCCATGATCCGGCGCAAGGACCTATTACAAAAGGCGTCAAGACGGGACTACAGTGCACTGGATAATGTCCAGGTTTCACTACCGTAGAGCAAAACTGGCATTACCAGGGCCCTGAAAACCCGTAGCTTGGTCCTTCTGCACAGGTACCGGCATCTCCAAATACTCTTGTCGAGAGAGTTCATGACCCCCGCTGCCAGGCCAATCCATCTACTGACTTCCTGGTCTGACAACCCAGAGTTATGAACTGCACTACCAAGGTATGTAAAGCTCTCTGTGACCTCAATGTCCGCCGCAAGCACGTACCGACTGAACAGGTTCTCCTAGTAAGTCCCCAAAGTCCTAGATCTTGGTCTTGGTCCAGACCTCTAGACCCAAGGGCTTCGCTTCATTACTAAATGCATCGAGGGCCACCACTAAGGTTTCCAAAGACTCAGATAGAATTGCAACATCATCGGCAAAATCAAGGTCTGTAACTTTAATATTACCCAGTGTTGCTCCACAATGACTTTGAACAGTAGCTCTGCCTAGTATCCAGTCCATGCAAGTGTTGAAAAGGATTGGTACAAGAACACAGCCTTGCCTCACTCCTGAACTGACAGGAAAGAAGCTCGACAGGCCCCCACCACACTTTACAGCACTTTCAGTACCAGTATATAGGTTTGCTATTAGTTCAATAATCCTTGTTGGAATTCCTCTCAGGATCTCCCAGAGTGATTCCCGATGTACTGTATC
>NC_091578.1:19564099-19602317 GCF_042767895.1 Penaeus vannamei | reverse complement strand
AACTCTATTCCAATAATTTATAATAATGGCAATAGAAATGATAATAACATCATTATCATTGTCATTATAATTATTATTATTGTCATTAGTATTTCATCATTGTTTTGTGATTTCTACTAGGAGATGGGACAATGGAGACATGTATTCCATGCACAGTACTTTATTTATGATCCAACCTGCAAATACAAATAAAATATCAAAGTAATTCAAAACAGTAAATTCATCCCCCAAAAAAGCAGTTAACTCAATGGTTCAAATGTAATGAACAGATACTTCAAATCAAAGCATTTCCATTTGACTATTTGCATATTCCTTTTGCTCAAGAAACAAAACAAACATTTCCTCCACTAGAATAATGTCCACAATACAATATGCATTCATCTATAAATGAGAACCAAAGTTACACAATCAACATATCACAGTAATCAAAATTTAGAATAATCATAACAAAAATAATAAATAGAAGAGAAACAGCACATATTATTTACTTACAACAATGAGACCTCCCATCTCTTCGGCTAGAATTCACCAAACCATATCTTGACACGCAGGGCAAACATGTTCAGTTAATAGAAATCAGCACAATAACAGAAAGATGCTGTTATGGTCAATATCAGGTAGTGTCAATAGCTTCAAAAGGAAATCAGACCAACACAAATCCATTCCTTGTTACTCCTCAGTCATGTGGCGCGGGCAAGCGTCTTCTCCGAAAATGTGTAAAAAAAAAAAAAAAAAAAAAAAAAAAAAAAAAAAAAATTCCACCTGACAAGCGCAGCGTATAAAAATTACCAAAACACATCCTACAAAGAGTAAAGCATAAAATAAAATAATCAAATTTAATCACACACACACACACACACACACACACATATATATATATATATATATATATATATATATATATATATATATATATATATATATAACATTATGGATTCATAATATGACATCTAAATAGAGAGGAAATCAATACAGAATGATAATATACAGTATGCAGAATAATGTTAACATACAACATAGAAATGTCTTGAATAAAATTCACGATACACTCCCACCACCAGGGACTCACTGTTCTTCAATTGGAAGAATTACAACAATGTTATGTACAGATCTGTCTATCAAAATATCTCTTTGTCCATTATACTTGGTACCTGGTATAGAAAGTTTATATCTTAAAGTAACATTCCTTACTTTACCATCAAAACCTGGGGATGTAAATATCACTTGTGCTAGCTTCCAGTTTCCCTTTAATGCATTTTTGTCCTTAACAAGCACTATATCTCCAGGCTTGACATTCCGTTTTTCCACATGCCATTTAGTTCTGACTAAGAGAGTAGGAAAGAAATCCCTTATCCATTTTTTCCAAAAAGTATTAATTATTTCATTGACAAATCTGAAACTCTTTCTTAAACTACAATTATCCTCAAATACACCACTGGGTACAATAGAACTAGCACGACCGAGCAATAAATCATTGGGACATAAATAAGATCCCAAATCTAAATCAGAGCCTGGTTTAATACCAATAGGTCTCTGGTTAATCAAGTTAGCTATTTCAAACATAACAGTCTGCAGGTCAGCATATGATAAAACCTTATTTCCAATTGAAATACCGATTCCTCTCTTCACCAATCGTATCAATGATTCAGTACGCCCATTTTGCCAAGGAGCATCTGCGCCTTTAGTAAATTTCCAAGTCATGCCTTCTTTCCTACCAAATTTCATAATCTTGTCAAAATTCAGATTTCCTACAGCCTGAGTTAATTCTTTATTTGCCTTAACCAACTGGGAGCCTCGATCAGAATATACCATTTTGGGAAATCCTCTGATACTAATGAATCTTCTAAAGACATTCAAAAAGTTATCTGTACTATATCCTTCTGCAATATCAATATGGACAGCCCTACTAGTCATGCATGCAAATATTATTCCATAAACCTTTAGTGTTGTCCTCTTCTTCACTGTATCTTTGACCAAATAAGGACCAAACAAATCAAGGGAAGTAAAGTAAAATGGAGGTGCTGGGTTTAGTCTCTCATTTGGAAGCTGGCCCATACACTGGCTTTCACAAATTTTGTTGATTCTCCTACACATCAAACATTTAGCCTTAATATGCTTTATTATTCGTCTAGCACCCGGTACCCAGAATTTTGTTTGAAGCTTGACTAAAGTGGATTCTATTCCAGAATGATCACGTTTATGTAAGTGTTTAATAATCAATTTAGTGAAAGGATGATCCGGCATCAATAACATATAATCATCTCTGTTCCAATTTGTTTTCAACCAATTACTTACTTTTGCACCCACTGTAATTATCCCTTCACTATTCAGCTTAGGGCCTAGTCTTTGATACCTTATCTTCCAATTTTTATCAATTCTTTCTTGCACCTTTCTTACCCAATAAATTTCAGCCCTGTGTAGATCTCCAACATCAGGTTCTTTGCCTATATATAACAGGGATCTTCCAAGGAATACCTTTAGAACTCTGGCTGTAACATTTATGAATTTATCATATTTACTGTATCTCTTTATATCAACAACTAAATCATTATTTGCTGCTGCAAGGGAAATCCTTCCTCTCTTTAAATAAAGAACATCAGGTAAATCAATTAAATACTTCTGTTTGATTGGCCAATCTGTTCTGGGTAATGCAAGAAATTCAGGGCCAGACTGCCACAAAGAACTCTGATTTAGAAGCTCTGGTCTACATCCGCGTGTAAGTAAATCAGCTATATTTAATTCTGAAGGTATCCAGTACCACTCACTTGGATCAGTTTTTTCTTGAATTTCAGAAACACGATTAGCTACAAATGTGTTAAATCTGAAAGATTCCTTTTGAATCTGAGATCTTACTATTTCTGAGTCAATGAGGTGAGTGACAGAATCAAAGTTGAAGTCCATTTCCTGTACAATGAAAGCTCTGAGACGACACGCAAGCACAGCACTGCATAATTCAATCCTGGGGATCGTCATCTGACGAATGGGAGCTAGCTTACATTTAGATGCAATTAAATGACTGATAAAGGAGCCGTCTGATAATCCCCATCTCATATAGGCCACAGCTCCATAAGCCTTTGAACTTCCATCAGCAAATATGATCAAATGTGGGTTACCCTTTGAACTGTGAGGCTTGAGACAACGAACAAACCTCAGCGGCTCTAATTCAAACATCTCTCGAAAGAGCATCCTCCATTCATTATTCATATGAGAGCTAACAGCATAATCCCAACCAAGTTTCTTGTCACAGTTACCAAGGTCTAATACAAGCTCCCTCATCAAGAGCTTAGCCTTCAGCGTGAAAGGAGCAATTAACCCCAATGGATCGTAAATACTTGATACCTGACTAAGTATCATCCTTCGTGTCAATTTCTCTGGTAATTCATTTTCAAGCTTATCTTTTGTAAGATCAGGTGCAGTACGCAATTTTCTGATTCTCTTAGAAAAATTTATACGTACTACAAAGAAAAATAAATCAGATTCAGGATCCCAATTCAACCCCAGGACCTTTTCAGTATTAGTTTCTATAATGCTTGAACAGGAGTTTACACAATTATTACCACCCGACATCACCCACTGTTTTATCTGAAAACCTCCTTTGCTTAATACACGACCAATGTCATTCATTATGGTCTTGGCTGCCTCATGGCTATCCACACTAGCCAATAAGTCATCTACATAAGAGTCCCTTTCAATCAGTTTGGTAGCTTCTGGGTAATTCTTACACATTTCTGCTGTCTTACGTAAAGCAACCATTGCAATCGCTCCTCCAGGTTTATCACCAAAAGTAACTGTCGTTAAAGCATAACGACTTGGACTTCTTTCCGTATTCATTTCTCTCCACAAGAATCTATGGCAATTCTGATCGAAATGGCCTATCTTAACTGAATTGTACATTTTCTTAATGTCTCCTATAAGCCCAATAAGCCCTTGACGGAATCTGAGAAGTATGCCTAAAATATTATTAAGGCAATCGGGTCCCTTAGCTAGAAAATCATTTAATGCAAATCCCATATAAGGCGCTGAAGAATCAAATACAATTCTCATTGGTGTTGACTTTGAATCGGATCTAAGAACTTCATGATGAGGAAGGTAAAACACTGGCCCTTTATACAAGATTATCTCTTCGTCCGACATCTTACGAGCTACCCCTCTTTTAACCATGTCCTGTATTTGTTCATTATACCTTTGTGAGTATTCACAGCCAAGCTTATTTATTTGGTAATTCACTAGGATTTCTGATCCATGGATAGTCAGCCACCCAACATTGGTTAAGCTCATCATAATTCAATCCATCCTCAATCAGTTTCAGTTCCTTTTCTTCCTTCAGCGTCATATGGCCTTTCAGAGAACACTTGCCACAACGACACCCTCCACACTTCGGAGAGCATGCTATACCTAGTTCTTCACTCATGAAAAAGCATTCCATCATTCTACCAATATTTTTCTTGGATTTGATCAAGTATTCATCAGACTGTAAACAAGCAATGTGATTTACCTTTGCATGTAGCTGATCACTGTTATGGGGCAAAGGACCTAGATAACCTCTGATACAGTAACCAAAATTATTATGCATAAGCTGTAAATTTCCAACTGGTTTTACCACTTTTGGTATGAGCACACAGTAATCTAATCCAATAAGCAAATCAATTTTGCCACTAGGTCTTTGAATCTGATTAGGATTAACCCCCAAAATACGAGCAATTTCCGTCATATCCACATCCTTAATTTCTGAAGTGATATCATTAAAGCCAACAGCCTCCACCAACCATTGTTTACCATTATTATCAATCAAAGGAACATTATATATTTTGCTCTCTACTCTCTCCTTTTGATTCCCTATTTTGGTAAGACTTAGGGATATTTCCGAACCCTTAAGGCCCAATTTCTTGGCTGCTGCATGGGTGATCATAGTTAAATTGCTACCAGCATCAAAAAGTGTAGACAAGTTATATGAGCCACTACTAATTTTACTTATCATTAACAAAACACCTTCTCTATCCATAAGGTTACTCGAAGCTTGAACAATATGTAAGTTCTTGTTGAACACAGAATGCACGGAAGGATGGTGCAGTTTTCCACGTCTTATTATTTCCTATTTGAACATTACAAAGAATTTTCCTTTCACAGTCTCTGCTGATATGGGAGGGTTCCAGACAAACAAAACAAATGCCCATTTTTTTCATATTGTCTAGTTTCAGAGTATCGTCTAAGTTACTAAAAGTTGCACATCTACCAATTTCATGAGAATCAGTTCCATGAAACCAGCACCTTTTGTTCTTCATCTTGCTGTTTATATTCGGTCCCTTCGTTTCACTACCAAACTGACTTCTATTTGCTAGATTTACCATTGCCTGTGACAGATTGGCAAAACAGTCTAGCATTTGCTTCTGACAAACTTCCTGATTCTGAGCCAATTTGGTGATTGCTAGTCAGATTATCTACATTTTCTTCACCTTCACCATTAGTAACATAATGAATGGCTGCCTTAGTGCTCATCCCTGCCGTCCTAGATTCATCTTCCATGTACTCTATAACCTGACGTTCTCCAGTCAAAAATTTTACAAGACTCTGAAACCTCTCTTGGTCACTTAAGGCTTGAGCTTTATGAGTCCATTCCCTTTTTAAACTATTAGGAAGTAATCTTTCAATTTTAGTTACTACAGTAGAATTCTCTATTTCATTTGCTCTGTCTATTTTCTTTAAGTCTAACCATGCTCGCTCAACAACATTTATTACCTCACGTAACTTCCGAGTATTACCTTCAGGGACTGGCATTAAAATACTAATTTCAGCCAAAACAGCATCCACAACCTTTGAAGTGGAACCAAACCGTTCTTTCAGCCTATCCCACATCTGATCAAATTCATCTAAACCCCCTACAATTTCTTTAGCCTTTCCTTGTAAAGATCTTCTCAGTATAAATGGATCTCTCCCATGACGGGCTATCACCAAGCGTGTGTAATCTTTCATGAAAGTTGGGAACTCTCGGACATTGCCATAAAAAACTGGAGGATCTACTTTCTTAACAAGTATACTACATGAACTATCAGACTGTGGAGCAAGTTTCTGTGTTTCAATCTTTAACAACACCAATGCTGAATGGATATCACACTTGATCTTTTCTATTTCACATATATAATTCAGATGTTCACTAATTTGTTTATCATCATCAACTACTTGAAGCAGACGTTCATTTATAATTTCTACTCTTTTGAAATTTTCACAAATTTCATTAAAAACTGCACCTAACACTTCTAAAGGTTCATTTTTCTCTTTACAGTCAAGGAACACTCTTACTTTTGTGGTAAAGCATCCTTTGGCGATGCCTCGTTGTTTTCTGAGGGTTTTCTCGTCATCCCAGCCAGTTTCACATTCTTGAGTTCTGCCCATGTTGGTCTGTTGCTGGATTGTTTTGTGATTTCTACTAGGAGATGGGACAATGGAGACATGTATTGCATGCACAGTACTTTATTTATGATCCAACCTGCAAATACAAATAAGATATCAAAGTAATTCAAAACAGTAAATTCATCCCAAAAAAAGCAGTTAACTCAATGGTTCAAATGTAATAAACAGATACTTCAAATCAAAGCATTTCCATTTGACTATTTGCATATTCCTTTTGCTCAAGAAACAAAACAAACATTTCCTCCACTAGAATAATGTCCACAATACAATATGCATTCATCTATAAATGAGAACCAAAGTTACACAATCAACATATCACAGTAATCAAAATTTAGAATAATCATAACAAAAATAATAAATAGAAGAGAAACAGCACATATTATTTACTTACAACAATGAGACCTCCCATCTCTTCAGCTTGAATTCACCAAACCATATCTTGACACGCAGGGCAAACATGTTCAGTTAATAGAAATCAGCACAATAACAGAAAGATGCTGTTATGGTCAATATCAGGTAGTGTCAATAGCTTCAAAAGGAAATCAGACCAACACAAATCCATTCCTTGATACTCCTCAGTCATGTGGCGCGGGCAAGCGTCTTCTCCGAAAATGTGTAAACAAAAACAAAAAAAAAATGCCGCATGACAAGCGCAGCGTATAAAAATTACCAAAACACATCCTACAAAGAGTAAAGCATAAAATAAAATAATCAAATTTAATCACATATATATATATATATATATATATATATATATATATATATATATATATATATATATATATATATATATATATATATATATAACATTATGGATTCATAATATGACATCTAAATAGAGAGGAAATCAATACAGAATGATAATATACAGTATGCAGAATAATGTTAACATACAACATAGAAATATCTTGAATAAAATTCAAGATACAATCATTATTGCTATTATCATTATACAAATAGTTATAAAGAAAAAAATAGCAATAATAATTAGCATAATAATTATTATAACTGCAATAATGATGATAATAAAAATAATAATCATGATGATAATCATAAAAATGATGACAGTAATGATAATAATGATGATAATAATTATCATTCAGTCCAGCTATAATGAAATGAAGGCCAAAAGTAATAAAATCCCAACAGTCGAAAAAATGGCTAAATCTAGCGTATTACAACCTTTTGAGAGAAACGTCGAAAAAAAACCTTTTCGCATTTTAATGGTAATTATGAGGATTTTAACATTAATTCAGGTAATTATGATGATTTCCCTGATGATTCCTTTATTATTGACAATAATGATGATAATTATGATGATAATGACAATGATAATGGCAATAATAATTATGATAATGATAAAGTCATAATTATAATGATAATCTTGATAATTACTGCAATAATTGCAATAATTAACTCTATTCCAATAATTTCCATACTAATAAGGACAATAGAAATAACATCATTATCATTGTCGTTATAGTTATTATTATTGTCATTATTATTTCTAAGATCATTATTATTGCTATTATCATTATATAGATAGTTATAATGATAAAAATATCAATAATAATTAGCATAATAATTATTATAACTGCAATAATGATAATAATGATAATCATGATGATGACTTTAATGACAATAATAAAAAAATGATGACAGTAATGATAATAATGATGACAATAATTATAATTCAGTCCATTTATAATGAAATAAAGGCCAGAAGTAATAAAATCCCAAAAGTCGAGTATTACAGCCTTTTGAGAGAAACGTCGAAAAAAAACCCTTTCGCTTTTAATGGTAATTGTGAGGATTTTAACATTAATTCAGTTAATTATGATAATTTCCATAATGATTCCTTTATTATTGACAATAATGATGATAATTATGGTGATAATGACAATGATAATGACAATAATAATGATAATATAGATAATGTCATAATTATAATGATAATCTTGATAATTACTTCAATAATAGCAATAATTAACTCTATTCCAATAATTTCCATACTAATAATGGCAATAGAAATAATAATAACATTATCATTGTCATTATAATTATTTTTATTGTCATTGTTATTTCTAAGATCATTATTACTATTATCATTATATAAATAGTCATAATGATAAAAATAGCAATAATAATTAGCATAATAATTATTATAACTGTAATAATGATGATAATAATAATGATAATCGTGATGATAATGACTATAATGATAATAATCATAAAAATGATGACAGTAATGATAATAATGATGATAATTATTATTCAGTCCATTTATAATGAAATAAAGGCCAGAAGTAATAAAATCACAATGGTCGAAAAAACGGCAAAATCTAGCGCTTTACAGCCTTTTGAGAGAAACATCGAAAAAAAAACCTTTTCGCTTTTTAATGGTAATTATGAGGAATTTAACATTAATTCAGGTAATTAAGATGATTTCCATGATGATTCCTTTATTATTGACAATAATGATGATAATTATGATGATAATTATGATGATAATGACAATGATAATGACAATAATAATGATAATAATGATAAAGTCATAATCATAATGATAATCTTGATAATTACTGCAATAATAGCAATAATTAACTCTATTCCAATATTTTCCATACTAATAATGGCAATCGAAATAATAATAACATCATTATCATTGTCTTTATAATTATCATTATTGTCATTATTTCTGAGATCATCATTATTGCTATTATCATTATACAAATAGTTATAATGATAAAAATAGCAATAATAATTAGCATAATAATTATTATAACTGCAATAATGATGATGATAATAATGATAATCATGATGATAATGACTATAATGATAATCATAAAAATGATGACAGTAATGATAATAATGAAGAAAATAATTATTATTCAGTCCATTTATAATGAAATAAAGGCGAAGGCCGCACCATTCTGTGTGATGTAAGCACAGGTCGCCCGCGCCCCCTTATCCCAAAATCTTTCCGCCGAAAAATCTTCAACCTCATCCATGGTCTATCACACCATTCTGAACGAACAACTGCTCGTCTGATGAAGGATAAATTCATCTGGCACGGAATGAACAAAGACATCAAACAGTGGGCTCGATGCTGTGTTGCCTGCCAGATGAGCAAAGTAAGTCGTCACACTGAATCTAGCACAGGAGAATTTCGGCAGCCCATGCGCCGGTTTGGACATCTCCATGACCGCTTAAAGCCTGCATACCTGGAAGAAAAGGAACCTACACCAACCACGCCTCTGGCCGATAACCCAGCTCACACCGTACCTCCTTCAAATGCACCTGCCCATGTCTCACATCCTGAAGATAAACCCTTTCAAATCTCCTCGCGTTCTGGTCGACTAATTCGCCAACCCAACCGACTCGACCTCTAACAAGCCATGGATTTTCTTTCGGGGGAGTATTGTAACATTTAAGTTACCCCTAAAATAACAATTACATAAATAAAGACTTTGAACAGAACAATCGTGTAAAGTGCAGTGTACACTTCAACTGAAATTTAACATTTTGTTAATTGTGTAATATCAAAATAAAATGTTTCAAAAAGACAAACAATTACATAAATTAATAATATTGTTTATTTTACATAATTATGTTGGTACTTTTACATAATCATCATAGCTATGTAATATGTACTTTTATTCCAAGATAAAGTTGGATTCGATTGAATACGCTTCTTGATTCCTCACAGGACGAATAGGGAGCAAGACACTTTTCCTTTTCTTCCGCTTACCATTATATTTCTTTTTCCAGAGCCCCGGCGGGATGCATGCTGCCCTCTGTTGATTACCAGTCCGTCCTGTAACATAACCCTGTATGACTTGGATCCTAACACGCTTGCAGCCTGTTCTTTTTCAGAGCCTTCCCTTCATCCAGCCCGTGGAGTGGGGAACACCCTTGACGGTAGTCAACCCGACGACACATTACTAATCCCATCTTCCCCCTTCTAATGTTCAGTCGCCCTGTTTCTTCTACTTATTTCGTTCTAAACTATTTCTACTTTTCAGATCATCTCCAGATGGACGGCGGCAGGGCCCAGCAGCCAGCTTCTGTCCTGCGGAATGATCCTGTTCTCTCGTTTCACACCCGCCCTTGAGCCACGCGGGTTTTCTCGCCTTCTGCCTTCGTTTCTGGCAGGGTCGCGCTTTCGTCCTGAACGTCTGCAAAAACCCTGTACAGATAAGATTTTCTCTGAGTTTGGCCAAGCTATGGCTTGTTTTCACACCCCGATCGACAGTGTCCCGGAGCTGAGCTCGGTCTACGCTCTTTCCCCATGACGGGAACGTAGAGGTGGTTCTCTGTAAAGACCTGTAGGAATTAAACTTTTCTAAGGAGTATCCCTGTAAATAGCTCCCTTTCCTATCGTCCTCTTAATCTTCTTCTCTGCCTTTCCTATCAATGTAGTCTAGTGTAACACAAGGTTTGGGTTATTTTAGCGCATTGTATTATTTTAACTGTTATTTTTGTGTAAACTTTTGTATGTTTTTATTTGCCGAAAGATTTTGAGTTTCAGCCTCTTAATCAGGTGTTTCCCTCTTCGTTTTCTTTTAATTTGCATGTTGTGCATATGTTCTTAACTTTAAGTTTGTTTTTCTTGGTTTTAAGATAATTTTAAGATGTTTGTTTTCTTAATAATATTTTACCGTCGAGGTTCCTCTCCCAGCTTCTCAGAGCAATGTCCATGCAGAGCTGTCAGGACCGAGCCCATGACTTCCAAGGAGGTCTTTTATTGGGGTAAGCTCTGTTGACACCCTTTACAGATCGCCTGAGAAAGCGGTAATTATACATACGGAGACATTGCCTCCCTCTACGCCCACTAATTCATTAATTATAAGTCAGATCCTCCACCGGATCCGATCGGCGCAGCCAGATGGTCGGCTTCGCATTATAACATTTATGGTTGTGTGTTACTTATGCACTTCATAATGCAGTGTGTATTAGAACACGCCAGGCCCAAAGAATAAACCCAATATGTCTAATACACTCTTGTGTCCGCAGACATGGACGACGACGCTTCGAGAGCTCCAAAGGGTTCCACCCCTTTGGTCTAAGGCGATTCATTCGCCAGCTCTCCTTACACAGGTGATGGTGCCATGCTGATAACGGCTCCAGCTGATCTTCCGCACTGGTGTGCGGGCGCACTCATATGTGCCCCCGCAGTTCTGACTGTACTTGGCGTGCGGGCGCGGTCCCCATGCGCGCCCGCCTTCCGATGGACCGCACTGGCCTGCGGGCGCGCTTCCCATGCGCACCCGCCTTCCGATGATCCGCACTGGCGTGCGGGCGCGCTCCCCATGCGCACCCGCCTTCCGATGATCCGCACTGGCGTGCGGGCGCGCTCCCCATGAGCACCCGCAAACCGACGATCCGCACTGGCGTGCGGGCGCGCTCCCCATGCGCACCCGCCTTCCGATGATCCGCACTGGCGTGCGGGCGCGCTCCCCATGCGCACCCGCTTTCCGATGATCTGCACTGGCGTGCGGGTGTACTTTGTACGGCCGCCTCTCCGATGTCCCCGTGACGAGCGGGCGCGCTCCCCATGCGCACCCGCCTTAGGATGGATCCTCCCTGAGATGTTCGCCGACGTGATGGTCTTCGCCCTCTACACTTCGTCAGGGCCGACCGTTTCTCTGGTTCCTGAAACCCTTCGGGCGCCTTTCCTTCTGTCTCTCCATCGTACCTCACGAGTGATGGAACAAGTACTTCGCAGACACACCTGTTGTTTAAGGAGTCTCTCCTGCGATACTCGTCTTACTCGTCCCCTACTTAGGCGACGCACTGCCCGGGAGAGGTGTTGTAGTGTACGGCTGCGTTCGTCCTGACTCTAAGGATGATGTCATCTCCATGAACCTCGGCCAACGCATCACGAGCCGCCGGAGACGAAGTCCCTGCCGTGTGCCACGTGCGGTTACATCCCGCAGACGTTTTTTTTTTTTTTTTTTCACCTGCGACTGAGTCCCGCAGGATTTCTTATTCATTTATTTATTTTATTTTTACGTTCAGCCATCAGTCAAGAAGGACTGTGGTGATAATGTGAACTTTGTTATTTTTATAACCATGAACGTAATTCTAACCAAGTCTCACTACTTTTATGGCGTTGAAGTCGCCAAGCCACACTATTTATTTATTTTTAAACACGAATATTGTAAATATGTTATGGCCGAAATGCACACACCTTTGTCTACCTTTCCATGACTGAAAATGCCTGTAACTCCCTAGTGAGTGCAATTTGCTCCCAAAATAAACATCATACCATCATACAGCTTTTACTCAACTCCAGTCAGAATAATTCATAATCTTACCACCACTAAAGTTCTGGTTCTGACCAAGGTTAGATGCCTAAATCATTCTCAGACTCGGGTCTCCTAAACAGCACATTGCTGGTTGCTCTGACATCACGCAACCCTTGAAAGGCTGTAAAAAGGCTAGATAAATCAGAGAATATTAAGCTGATATCAAAAGAACAGATTCATTTTGCTAAACCTGTGTTCCCGCTCCCAGCAGGCGGATGCTCAAACCTAAGGGAAGAATAATTCTATGATCTTGCTTTTTTCTTCCAAACACGTCCACGCAGACGCTCAGCCTACGCTATCTCCCTTTTCACATCTACACACTTACACATCCAACATTCAGCACACACATTCTGTACTTTCCTTCCACCCTTCTCTGATACAACACCCACACCCACTTACACGACATACAGGGTTCCCGAACCAACTAATCGGGTGGTGGCAGCGTGCCGTAGGCCCGGAACCTTACATCTGTTCACTACAGACGAATCTTTCCCTTGAGCAAAAACCATATTCTCGGTTGAGCCCAGACTCAACTAGACCACTTAAAATCTACTGGGTCTACGCCCTGCTACAATTATCATTATTATTCTCATTATCATTGCAGTTATAATAATTATTATGCAAATTATTATTGCTATTTTTATCATTATAACTATTTATATAATGATAATAGCAATAATGATGATCTTAGAAATAATAATGACAATAATAATATGTATAATGACAATGATAATGATGTTATTTGTTCTATTGCCATTATTAGTATGGAAATTATTGGAATAGAGTTCATTATTGCTATTATTTCAGTAATTATCAAGATTATCATTATAATTATGACTTTTTCATTATCATTATTATTGTCATTATCATTGTCATTATCATCATAATTATCATCGTTATTGTCAATAATAAAGGAATCATAATGGAAATCATCATAACTACCTGAACTAATGTTAAAATCCTCATAATTACCCTTAAAAAGCGAAAAGGTTTTTTTTCGACGTTTCTCTCAGAAGGCTGTAATACGCTAGATTTTACTTTTTTTCGACTTATGGGATTTTATTACTTCTGGCCTTTATTTCATTATAAATGGACTGAATGATAATTATTATAATTATTATCATTACTGTCATCATTTTTATGATTATAATCATTATAGTCATTATCATCTGAATTATAATTATTGTCATCATTATTATCATTACTGTCATCAATTTTTTATTATCGTCATTACAGTCATTATCATCATGATTATCATTATTATTATCATTATTGCAGATATATTAATTATTATGCTAATTATTATTGCTATTTTTATCAATATAACTATCTATATAATGATAATAGCAATAATAATGATCTTAAAAATACTAATGACAAAAATAATAATTATAATGACAATGATAATGATGTTATTTATATTGCCATTATTAGTATGGAAATTGTTGGAAGAGAGTTAATTATTGCAATTATTGCAGTAATTATCAAGATTATCTTTATAATTATGACTTTATCATTATTATCATTATTATTGCCATTATCATTGTCATTATCATCATAATTATCATCGTTATTGTCAATAATAAAGGAATCATCAGGGAAATCATCATAATTACCTGAATTAATGTTAAAATCCTCATAATAACCATTAAAAAGCGAAAAGGTTTTTTTCGACGTTTCTCTCAGAAAGCTGTAATACGCTAGATTTTGCCGTTTTTTGACGTTTGGGATTTTATTACTTCTGGCCTTTATTTCATTATAAATGGACTGAATGATAATTATTGCCATTATTATCATTACTGTCATCATTTTTGTGATTATTATCATTATAGTCATTATCATCATGATTATCATTATTATCATCATTATCACAGTTATGATAATTATTATGCTAATTATTATTGCTATTCTTATCATCATAACTATCTATATAACGACAATAGCAATAATGATGATCTTAGAAATAATAATGACAATAATAATAATTATAATGACAATGATAAAGATGTTATTATTATTTCTATTGCCATTATTAGTATGGGAAGTATTGGAATAGAGTTAATTATTGCTATTACTGCAGTAATTATAAAGATTATCATTATAATTATGACTATCATTATTATTGTCATTATCATTGTCATTATCATCATAATTATCATGATTATTGTCAATAATAAAGGAATCATCATGGAAATCATTATGATTACCTGAATTAATGTTAAAATCCTCATAATTAACATTAAAAAACGAAAAGCTTTTTTTGACGTTTCTCTGAAACACGCTAGATTTTGCCGTTTTTTTTTTTTTTTACTTTTGGGATTGTATTACCTCATTATCATTATTATTGTCATTTTCATCATAATTATCATTATTGTCAATAATAAAGGAATCATCATGGAAATCATCATAATTACCTGAATTAATGTTAAAATCCTCATAATTACCATTAAAAAGCGAAAAGGTTTTTTTCGACGTTTCTCTCAGAAGGCTGTAATACGTTAGATTTTGCCGTTTTTTCGACATTCGGGATTTTATTACTTCTGGCTTTATTTCATTATAAATGGACTGAATGATAATTATTATCATCATTATTATCATTACTGTCATCATTTTTATGATTATTATCATTATAGTCATTATCATCATGATTATTATCATTATCATCATTATTGCAGTTATAACAATTATTATGCTAATTATTATTGCTATTTTTATCATTATAACTATTTATACAATGAGAATATCAATAATGATGATCTTGGAAATAATAATGACAATAATAATAATTATAATGACAATGATAATGATGATATTAATATTTCTATGGCCATTGTTAGTATGGAAATTATTGGGATAGAGTTAATTATTGCTCTTATTGCAGTAATTCTCAAGATTATCATTATAATTATGACTTTATAAATAGTATTGTCATTATCATCATAATTATCATCATTATTGTCAATAATAAAGATATCATCATGGAAATCATCATAATTACCTGAATTAATGTTAAAATCCTCATAATGTAATACGCTAGATTTTGCCTTTTTTCGACTTTTGGGATTTCATTACTTCTGGCCTTTATTTCATTATAAATGGACTGAATGATAAATATTATCATCATTATTATCATTACTATCATCACTTTTATGATTATTATCATTATAGTCATTATCATCATGATTATCATTATTATTATCATCATTATTGGAGTTATATTAATTATTATGCTAATTATTATTGCTATTTTTGGAAGAGTTAATTATTGCTATTATTGCAGTAATTCTCAAGATTATCATTATAATTATGGATTTATCATAATTATCATTATTATTGTCATTATCATTGTCATTATCATCATAATTATCATCATTATTGTCAATAATAAAGGAATCATCATGGAAATCATCATAATTATCTGAATTAATGTTAAAATCCTCATAATTACCATTAAAAAGCGAAAAGGTTTTTTTCGACGTTTCTCTCAAAAGGCTGTAATACGATAGATTTTGCCGTTTTTTCGACTATTGGGAATTTATTACTTCTGGCCTTTATTTCATTATAAATGGACTGAATGATAATTATTATCATTATTATAATTACTGTCATCATTTTTATGATTATCATTATAGTCATTATCATCATGATTATCATTATTATTATCATCATTATTGCAGTTATAATAATAATTAGTTATAATAATTATTAGGCTAATTGTTATTGCTATTTTTATCATTATAACTATTTATATAATGATAATAGCAATAATGATCTTAGAAATAATAATGACAATAATAATAATTATAATGACAATGATAATGATATTATTATTTCTATTGCCATTATTAGTATGGACATTATTGGAATAGTGTTAATTATTACAGTAATTATCAAGATTATCATTATTATCATTATTATTGTCATTATCATTTTCATTATCATCATAATTATCATCATTATTGTCAACAATAAAATATTCATCATGGAAATCCTCATAATTACCTAAATTAATGTTAAAATCCTCATAATTACCATTAAAAAGCGAAAAGGTTTTTTTTCGACGTTTCTCTCAAAAGGCTGCAATACGCCAGATTTTGTCGTTTTTTTGACTTTTCGGATTTTATTACTTCTGGCCTTTATTTTATTATAAATGGACTGAATGGTAATTATTATCATCATTATTATCATTACTCTCATCATTTTTATGATTATCATTATTATTATCATCATTATATCAGTTATAAAAATTATTATACTAATTATTATTGCTTATTATTATCATTATAACTATTTATGTAATGATAATAGCAATAATGATGATCTTAGAAATAATAATGACAATAATAATAAGTATAATGACAATGATAATGATGTTATTATTATTCTATTGCCATTATTAGTATGGACCTTATTAGAATACAGTTAATTATTGCTATTATTGCAGTAATTATCAAGATTATCATTACAATTATGACTTTATCATTATTATTGCCATTATCATTGTCATTATCATCATAATTATCATCATTATTGTCAATAATAAAGGAATCATCATGGAAATCATCATAATTACCTGAATTAATGTTAAAATCCTCATGATTACCATTAAAAATTGAAAAGGTTTTTTTTCGACGTTTCTCTCAATTATACGCTAGATTTTGCCGTTTTTTTCGAAACTTTTGGGATTTTATTACTTCTGGCCTTTATTTCATTATGAATGGACTAAATGATAATTATTATCATTATTATCTTTACTGTCGTCATTTTTATGATTATCATCATTATAGTCATTATCATCATGATTATAATTATTATTATTATTATATCAGTTATAACAATTATTATGCTAATTATCATTGCTATTTTTATCATTATAACTATTTATATAATGATATTAGCAATAACGATGATCTTAGAAATAATAATGGTAATAAAAATAATTATAATAACAATGATAATAACGTTATTATTATTTCTATTGCCATTATCAGTATGGAAATTGTTGGAATAGAGTTAATTATTGCTATTATTGCAGTAATTATCAAGATTATCATTATAATTATGACTTTATCATTATTATCATTATTGTCATTATCATTTTCAATATCATCATAAATATCATTATTATTGTCAATAATAAAGGTATCATCATGGAAATCATCATCATTACCTGAATTAATGTTAAAATCCTCATAATTATCATTAAAAAGCGAAGAGTTTCCCGTTTTTTCGACTATTAGGATTTTATTACTTCTGGCCTTTATATCATTACAAATGGGCTGAATGATAATTTTTATCAATATTATTGACAATAATGATGATAATTATGACAATGATAATAACAATGATAATGACAATAATAATGATAATAATGATAAAGTCATAATTATAATGATAATCTTGATAATTACTGCAATAATAGCAATAATTAACTCTATTCCAATAATTTCTATACTAATAATGGCGGCAAATATTATTATCATTATCATCATAATAATTATTATTGTCATTATTATTTCTAAGATCTTCATTATTGCTATTATCATTATACAAATAGTTATAATGATAAAATAGCAATAATAATTAACATGATAATTATTATAACTGCAATAATGATGATAATAATAATGATAATAATCATAGAAATGATGACAGTAATGATATTAATGATGATAATAATTATCATTCAGTCCATTTATAATAAAATAAAGGCCAGAAGTAATAAATTCCCAAAAGTCCCAAAAAAAAACGGCAAAATCTAGCGAATTACAGCCTTTGGAGAGAAACGTCGAAGAAAACACCTTTTCGCTTTAAAATAGTAAATGTGAGGCTTTTAACATTAATTCAGGTAATTATGATGATTTCCATGATGTTTTCCTTTAATATTGACAATAATGATATGATAATTATGATGATAATATTTATTGATAATGACAATAATAATGATAATAATGATAGTCATAATTATAATGATAATGCTTGATAATTACTGCAATAAAAGCAACAATCAACTCTATTCCAATAATTTCCCTACTATTAATGGCAATAAAACTAAAAATAACATCATTATCATTGTCATTATAATTGTTATAATTGTCATTATTATTTCTAAAATTATTATTGTTATTGTCCTTATATAAATAGTTATAATGATAAAAATAGCAATAATAATTATCATAACTGCATTAATGATGATATTAATAATGATAATCATGATGATATTGACGATAATGATAATAATCATAAAATTGATGACAGTAATGATAATAATGATAATAATTATCATTCAGACCATGTATAATGAAATAAAGACCAGAAGTAATAAAATCCGAAAAGTCGGAAAAACGGCAAAATCTGGCGTCGAAAAAAACCCTTTACACTTTTTAATGGTTATTATAGGGATTTTAGCATTAATTCGGGTAATTATGATGACTTACATGATGATTCTTTTATTATTGACAATAATGATGATAATTATGATGATAATGACAATGATAATGACATCATCATCTAGAGCTTACGCCGACAGGGGGCGCATAGCCGCGTCCACCTTCTCCTTCCACCTTTTGGGATCTCTCATGGCAAGTCGCCAAGCAAGGGCCCGGTCCATCTCGAGCTCTTCCCGACAGGTTTGATCCGATCTGTAAAAGCCACGACCTCCTAGGTCGTCCTGAGCACTCCTCCACCCAGGGTTGTCTCGAACAGAGACAACCTGATAGTGAGGATCAGTCTGTGGAAAGCGAGCCAGGTGGCCTTATAGCCTGAGTTGGCGATCCCGGATTGTGCAGGTAACAGGTCCTGTGCCAGTCTCATGGTGCAGCCGTTGGTTGAACACATGGTCCCGCCAACGGTACCCCATGATCCGGCGCAAGGACCTATTACAAAAGGCGTCGGAACGGGACTACAGTGCACTGGATAATGTCCAGGTTTCACTACCGTAGAGCAAAAACTGGCATTACCCAGGGCCCTGAAAACCCGTAGCGCCTGGTCATACCTGCACAGGTACCGGCATCTCCAAATACTCTTGTCGAGAGAGTTCATGACCCCCGCTACTTCAGGCCAATCCATCTACTGACTTCCTGGTCTGACAACCCAGAGTTATGAACTGCACTACCAAGGTATGTAAAGCTCTCTGTGACCTCAATGTCCGCCGCAAGCACGTACCGACTGAACAGGTTCTCCTAGTAAATTTAAAGTCCTAGATCTTAATTAGCGGTCCAGACCTCTAGACCCAAGGGCTTCGCTTCGATACTAAATGCATCGAGGGCCACCACTAAGGTTTCCAAAGGAACTCAGATAGAATTGCAACATCATCAGCAAAATCAAGGTCTGTAGCTTTAAATATTACCCAGTGTTGCTCCACAATGACTTTGAACAGTAGCTCTGCCTAGTATCCAGTCCATGCAAGTGTTGAAAAGGATTGGTACAAGAACACAGCCTTGCCTCACTCCTGAACTGACGGGAAAGAAGCTCGACAGGCCCCCACCACACTTTACAGCACTTTCAGTACCAGTATATAGGTTTGCTGGTTCAATAATCCTTGTTGGAATTCCTCTCAGGATCTCCCAGAGTGATTCCCGATGTACTGTATCGAACGCCTTTTTGAGGTCGGTGTAGGCTGCAAGTAACCCACGTCCGGACTCACGACGGCGCTCTACAATGACTCGAAGCGCAGGGATTTTGGTCTATTGTTGACTTACCAGGAGTGAATCCGGATTGCTCTGGCCTCTGATGCCTTAGTAGATGGTCTCTGATACGCCTCAGAAGGATGCGGGCGCAGAACCTTGCCTGGTACACATAGTGTGATGCCGCGGTGATTGGTGCAGTCCCATCGGTCCCCCCTTCCCCTTCCAGAGAGGGATGACCACACCCCTCAACAGGTCAGAGGGAACGGTACCGTAGTGCCGAATGGCAAATGACAATAATGATGATAATTATGATGATAATGACAATGATAATGACAATAATGATAATAATTATAAAAAGTCATAATTATAATGATAATCTTGATAATTACTGCAATAATACCAATAATCAGCGCTCTATTCCAATAATTTCCATACTAATAATGGCAATAGAAATAATAATATCATTACCATTGTCATTATAATTATTAGTATTGTCATTATTATTACTAAGAGCATCATTGTTAGCGCTATTACCATTATATACATAATTATAATGATAATAATAGCAATAATAATTAGCATAACATTTATCATAACTGCAATATTGATGATAATAATGATAATCATGATGATAATGACTATAATGATAATCATAAAAATGATGACAATCAATAATAATGATAATAGTTACCATTCAGTCCATTTATAATGAAATAAAAGGCCAGAAGTAATAAAACCCCAAAAGTCAAAAAACGGCAAAATCTAGCGTATTACAGCCTTCTGAGAGAAAAGTCGAAAAAAGACCCTTTTTCGCTTTTTAATGGTAATTATGAGGATTCATCATTAATTCAGGTAATTAAGATGATTTCCATGATGATTCCTTTAATTATTGACAATAATGATGATAATTATTTTGATAAAAACAATAATGATAATGACAATGCTAATGATAATGATAAAGTCACAATTATAATGATAATCTTGAGAATTACTGCAATAATTAATACTATTCCATTAATTTCCATACTAATATTAGCAATAAGAAATAATATCATTATCATTGTCATTATAATTATTATTATTATGTTATTATTTCTAAGATCATCATTATTGCTATTATCATTACATAAATAGTTATAATGATAAAAATTGCAATAGTAATTAACGCAATAATTATTATAACTGCTATAATGATAATAATAATGATAATCATAATGATAATGAATATGATGATAATCATAAAAATGATGACTAATGATAATAATGACAATAATTATCATTCAGTAAATTTATAAGAAAATAAAGGCCAGAAGTAATAAAATCCCTAAAGTCGAAAAAAAAAAAAAAAGGCAAAATCTGTAGGATTTTAGCCTATTCAGAGAAACGTTGAAAAAAAAACTTTTGCTTTTTTAATGGTAATTAATAGGATTTTTAGCAACATTAATTCAGGTAATTTGTGATGATTTTCGTGATGTTTCGTTTATTATTGACTTAATAATGATGATAATTATTATGATATTTATATGTTGATGATGTATTTAATAATAATGATAGCTATTATATTAATGATAATTAATATTATTATAATAATGATAGTCATAATTATAATGATACTCTTGATAATTACTGCAATAATAGCAATAATTAACTCTATTCTGATAATTTTCATACTAATGGCAATAGAAATAATAATATTATCATTGTCATTATAATTATTATTATAGTCATTATTATTTCTAAGATCATCATTATTGCTATTATCATTATATAAATAGTTATGATGATAAAAATAGCAATAATAATTAGCATAATGCATTAAAAGAGCTTTATTCTAATAATGATGATAATGATAATGATAATCATGATGATAATGACTATAATGATAATAATCATTAAAATTTTGACAGTAATGATAATAATGATGATAATAATTATCATTTAGTCCAGTTATAATGAAATAAACGCCAGCAGTAATAAAATCCCAAAAGTCAGAAAAACGGCAAAATCTAGCGTATTACAGCTTTTTGAGAGAATGATCGAAGAAAACCCTTTACCTTTTTTAATGGTAATTATGAGGATTTCCCAGATTAATTCAGGTAATTATGATGATTTCCCTGGTGATTCCTTTGGTAATGAGCAATAATGATGATAGTTATGATGATAATGACAATGATAATGACAATAATAATGATAATAATAATAAAGTCATAATTATAATGATAATCTTATTAAAATACTGTACAATATTAGCAATAATTAACTCTCTATTCCAATAATTTTCATACTAATAATGGCAATCGAAATAATAATATTATAATTGTCATTATAATTATTATTATTGTCATTACTATTTCTAAGATTATTTATTGCTATTATCATTATATAAATAGTTATATTGATAAAAATAGCCTTAATAATTAGCATAAATAATTATTATAATTGCAATAATGATGATAATAATAATGATAATCATGAGGATAATGGAATTATAATGATAATAATCATAAAAATGATGATGACAGTAATATGATAATAATGATAATTATCATTCCGTCCATTTATAATGAAATAAAAAATGAAGTAATAAAAATCCCAAAAGTCGAAAAACAACAGCAAAATCTTACCTTTTGAGAGCACCGTCGAAAAACCCTTTTCGCTTTTTAATGGTAGATTATGAAGGGTTTAACATTAATTCAGGTGAGGTATGATGATTTGCATGATGATTCGTAATGGTATTAGGTAATAATGATGATCATTATGATGGTAATAACAATGATAATGACAATAATGATAATAATGATAAAGTCATAATTATAATGATAATCTTGAGAATTACTGCAATAATATTAATAGGTAACTTTATTCCAATAATTTCCATACTGATAATGTATGCAAAACAATAATAACATCATTATCTATTGTCATTATAATTATTATTATTATTCATTATTATTTCTAAGATCATCATTATTGCTATTATCATTACATAGATAAGTTATAATGATAAAAATAGCAATGATAATTAACATACTAATTATTATAACTGTAATAATGATGATTATGTGATAATCATGATGATAATGAACTATAATGATAATCATAAAATGATGACAGTAATGATAATAATGATAATAATTATCATTCAGTCCATTTATAATGAAATGATGGCCAGAAGTTATAAAATCACAAAAGTCGAAAAAACAGCAAAATCTAGCGTATTACAGATTTTTGAGAGAAAAGTCGAAATGTTTCCTTTTCGCTTTTTAATGAGAATTATGAGTATTTTTAACTTTAATTCACGTAAATATTATTATTTCCATGATGAATCCTTTATTATTGACAATAATAATGATAATTATGATGATAATGACAATAATAATGATAATAAGGATAAACTCATAATTTTAATGATAACCTTGATAGTTACTGCAATAATAGCAATAATTAATTCTATTCCAATAATTTCCATACTAATAATGGCAATAGAAATAATTGTAACATCATTATCATTGTCATTATAAATTATTATAATTTGTCATTATTTCTAAGATCATCATTATTGCTATTATTATTATATAAATAGTTATAGTGATAAAAATATTAATAATAATTAGCATAATAATTATCATAACTTCAATAATGATAATAATAATGATATTGATGATGATAATGACTATAATGATAATAATCATAAAAATGATGACAGTAATGTTAATTAATGATGATACTAATTATCCATTACAAATAGAATTCTATAATGAAATAAAGGCCATAACTAATAAAATCCCAAAAGTCAGAGAAAACTGCAAAATCTAGCATAATCTAGCCTTTTTGAGAGGAACGTTGAGAAAAAACTTTTCTCTTTTTAATGGTAATTGTGAGAATTTTAACATTAATTTAGGCAATTATGATGATTCCACTGATGATTCCTTATTATTATTGACAATAAAGATAATAATTATGATGATAATGACAATGATAATGACAATAATAATGATAATAATGATAAAGTCATGAATATTATGATAATCTCTAGAATTATTTCAATAATAAGAATAATTAACTCTATTCCAAGTAATTTCCATACTGATAATGGCAATAGAAATAATAGTAACATCATTATCATTGTCATTATAATTATTATTATTATTAATTATTATTTCTATCATCATTATTTTCCTTATCATTATATAAATAGTTATAATGATAAGAATAGCAATAATAATTAGCATAATACTTATTATAAATGCCATTAATGATGATAATAATAATGATGATCATGATGATAATGACTATAATGATAATAATCATAAAAATGATGACCACAATGATAATAATGATGGTACTGTGTTATCGATTCAGTCGTTATGACGAAATCAAAGCCAGAAGTAATAAAATTGCAGCCATTTGAGAGAAACGTCGAAAAAAAAAACCTTTTGGCTTTCTAATGGTGATTATTGGGATTTTAACGTTAATTCAGGTAATTATGATGATTTCCCTGATTATTCCTTTATTGGTGACAAGAAAGATGATAATTATGATGATAATGATAAGGATAATGACAATAATATAATAATGATAAAGTCAAAATTTTAATGATAATCTTGATAGTTACTGTAATAATAGCAATAATTAACTAACATACTAATAATGGCAGTAAAAATAATATCATTATCATTGTCATTAGAAATATTATTATTATTATTGTTTCTAAATACATCATTATTGCTATTATCATTGTATAAATGGATTATAATGATAAAAATAACAATAATAATTAACATATAATAATTATTATAACTGCAATTATGATGATAATGATATCGATAATCATGATGATAATGACTATAATGATAATAATCATATAAATGATGACAATGATAGGTAATAATGATGATGATAATTATCATTCAGTCCATTTATAAATGAAATAAAGGCCTGAAATGTTAAAATCCCAAAAGTCGAAAAACGGCAAAGATATTAGGCATTACAACCTTTTAAGACAAGCGATGAAGAAAAATATTTTCGCTTTTTAATGGTAATAATGAAGATTTTAGAATTAATTCAGGTAATTATGATGATTTCCATGATGATGCCTTTAATATTGACAATAATGATGATGATATTTATGATAATGTCAATGATAATGACAATAATAATAATAATAATGGTAAATTCATAATTATGATGACAATCTTGATAGTTACTGTAATAATATCAATAATTAATTCTATTCCAATAACTTCCATACAAATACTGGCTAAAGAAATAATAATAGCATCATTATCGTTGTGTTATAATCTGTTACATTATTGTCATTATTATTTCTAAGGTCATCATTATTGTTGCTATTATAATTATATATTTATAGTTATAATGATAAAAATAGCAATAATAATTAATAATAGTTATTATAACACTTCATAATGATGATAATAATAATGATAATAATGATGATAATAATTATCATTCAATCCCATTTATAATGAAATAAAGGGATAGAAGTAATAAAATCCCAAAAGTGAAAAAAACGTTAAAAACCTTTTCGCTTTAAAATGGTAATTATGAGGATTTTTAGTATTAATTCAGGTAGTTATGGTGATTTCCATAATGATTCCTTTATTATTAACAATAATGATGATAATGATAAATAATATTGATGATGAAAGTCATAATTATAATTATAATGTACTAATTACTGCAATAATTGCAATGATTAACTCTATTCCAATAATTTCCATACTAATAATGGCAATATAAATAATAACATTATTATCATTGTCGTCATGATTATTAGTATTGTGATTATTATTTCTAAGATCATCATCATTTTCTAAGATCATCATTATTGCTATTATCATTTATATAAATAGTTATAATTATAAAAATAGCAATAATAATTGGCATAATAATTATTATAACTGGAATAATGACAATAATGATAATCATGATGATAATGACTAGGAAATGATGAGAATCATAAAAATGATGACAGTAATGATAATATTAATGATGATAAATTATCATTAAAGTCCATCTATAATGGAATAAGATGTAAAGAGTAATAAAATCCCAAAAAATGGCAGAAATCTAGCGTATTACAGCCTTTTCTGAGAGACGTCGAAAGAACCTTTTCGCTTTTTAATGGTAATTATGATGATTCCCATGATGATTCCTTTATTATTGATGATAATTATATTCATTATGATGTCAATGACAATGATAATGACAAATAATAATGATAATAATGATAAAGTCATAATTATAATGATAATGCTAAATAGTTACTGCAATAATAGCATTAATTAACTATATTCCAATAATTTCCATACTAATAATGGCAATAGAAATAATAACATCATTATCATTGTCATTATGATTATTAATATTGTCATTATTAATGATCATCGTTATTGCTATTATCATTATATATAGATAGTTATAAAGATAAAAATAGCAATAATAATTAGCATAATAATTATTATAACTTCATAATAATGATGATATTAATAATGATAATCATGATGATAATGAATATAATGATAATAATAATAAAAATGTAATGATAATAATGATAATTATCATTCAGTCCATTTATAATGAAATAAAAGGCCAGAAGTTTTAAAACCCAAAAAGTCGAAAAAGGAAAAATCTAGCCTTTTGAGAGAAACATCGAAAAAAAAACTTTTCGCTTTTTTAATGGTAATTATGGGGATTTAAAAATCAATTCAAGGTAATTATGATGATTTCCCTGATGATTCCTTTATTATTAACAATAATAAAATGATAATTATGATGATAATGACAAAGATAATGACAATAATGATGATAATGATGATAAAGTCATAGTTATAATTATAATCTTCATAGTGCTGCACAGTATAGCAAATAATAACTCTTCAAATAATTTCAATACTAATAATGGCAATAGAAATAATAGTAACATAATTATCATTGTCATTATGTTTATTATTTTTGTCAATATTTCTAAGATAGTCATTATTTCTATTATCATTATATTAATAGTTATAATGATAAAAATAGCATTATGATTAGTATACTAATTATTATAAATGCAATAATGATGTTAATAATGATAATCATGATGATAATGACTATAATGATAATAATCGTAAAAATAATGACAGCAATGATAATTATTATCTGATAATAATAATCATCATTCAGTCCATCTATAATGAAGTAAAGAATAGAAGTAATAAAATCCCAAAAGTCAAGAAAAGGCAAAATCTAAATTAATACAGCCTTTTGAGAGGAACGTCGGAAAAAAAAAACATTTTCGCTTTTTGATGGTAATTATGAGGAGTTTTAACTAATTAAGGTAATGATGATGATTTCCCTAATGATTCATTTATTATTAACAATGTGATAATTATGATGATAATGCCAATAATAATGTTAATTATGATAAAAGTCATAATTATAATGATAATCTTGAGAAATTACTGCAATAATAGCAATGATTAACCCTATTCCAATCATTTTTCTACTAATAATGGCAATAGAAATAACATCAATTTATCATTGAAATTATAATTATTATTATTTGCCATTTTTATCACTATAAGATCATCATTGTTGCTTCATTATCATTACATAAATAGTTTTAATGATAAAAATAATAAATAATAAGTAGCATAATCATTATTATAACTGCTATAATATTGATAATAATAATGATAATCATGATGATAATGACTATAATGATAATAATCATATAAATGATGACAGTAATGATAATAATGATAGCCATTATCACTCAGTCCATTTATAATGAAATAAAAGTCCCAGAAGTTATAAAAAGTCGAAAAAACGTGCAAAATCAAGCGTATTGCAGCCTTCAGAGATAAACGTCGAAAAAGACCCAAGCAATAATTAACACTATTCCAATAATTTCCATACCAACAATGGCAATAGAAATAATAATATCATTATCATTGTCATTATAATAATTATTATTGTCATTATTATTTCTAAGATCATCATTATTTCACTCAGATCATCATTTAGCTGCTATTATCATTATATAAATAATTATAATGATAGAAATAGCAATAATAATTAGCATAATAATCATTATAACTGCTATAATGATAGTAATCATGATAATCATTATGATAATGAGTATACTGATAATAATCATAGAAATAATGAAAGTAATGATAATAATGATGATAATTATTATTCAGTCCATTAATAATGAAATAACGGCCAGAAGTAATAAAAGTCGAAAAACCGGCAAAATCTAGCCTTTTGAGAGAAACGTGGAAAAAACCCTTATCACTTTCTTGTGGTATATATAGGGATTTTAACATTAATTCAGGTAATCATGATTTCCCTGATGATTCCTTTATTATTGACAATGAAGATGATAATTATGATGATAATAACAATGATAATGACAATTATAATGATAATAATGATAAAGTCATAATTATAATGATAATAATGATAAAATCATAAATTATAATGATAATCTTTCGAATTACTGCAATAATACCAATAATTAACTCTATGCCAATAAGTTCCATACTAATAAGGCAATAGAAATAATAATAACATCATTATCATTGTCATTATAATTATTATTATTATTGTCATTATTATTTCTAAGATAATCATTATTACTATTACCCATTATATAAATATTTATAATGATAAAAATAGCAATAATAATTAGCATAATAATTATTATAACTGCAATAATGATAAGAATAATGATAATGTGATGATAATGTCTATAATGATAATATTAATCATAAAAATGATGACAGTAATGATAATAATGATGATAATAATTATCATTCAGTCAATTTTTAATGAAATAAAGGCCAAGAAGTAATAAAATCCCAAATAAAATCGAAAAAATGGCAGAATCTAGCGTATTACAGCATTTTGAGAGGAAACGTTGAAAAAAAACCTTTTCGCTTTTTAATGTTAATTATAAGGATTTTAACATTAATTCAGGTAATCATGATGATTTCCTATTTGATTCCTTTATCATTGGCAATATTGATGATAATTATGATGATAATGACAATGATAATGAAAATAATAATGATATTAATGATATTCATATATATAATGATAATCATTCAGAATTAGTGCAATAATAGCAATAATTAACTCTTTCCCAATAATTTGCATACTAATACTAATAATGGCAATAGAAATAATATTGCCATTATTTTTATCATTATAGTCATTATTATTTCTAAGATCATCATTATTGCTAATATCATTATATGAATATGATAAAAATAGCAATAATAATAAGCATAATAATTATCATAAACACAATAATGATCAGAACAATAATGATAATCATAGAGGATAATCACTATAATGATAATAATCATAAAAGTTATGACAGTAATAATAATTATGATAATAATCATCATTCAGTCAATTTATCATGAAATAAAGGCCAGAAGTAATAAAATCCCACAAGTCGAAAACGGCAAAATCTACCCTTTTGAGAGAAACGTCGAAAAAAAACGTTTTCGCTTTTTAATGGTAATTATGAGGATTTTAACATTAATTCAGGTAATCATAATGATTTCTACTGTGATTCCTTTATTATTGACAATAATGATGATAATTTTGATGATATTGAGAATGATAATGACAATAATAATGATAATAATGATAATAATGATAAAGTCATAATTATAATGGTTATCTTGATAATTACTGCAATAATTGCAATGTTAACTCTATTCCAATAATTCCCATACTGATAATGGCAATAGACCTAATAATAACATCATTATCATTGTCATTATAATTATTATTATTATTAATTATTATTTCTATGATCATCATTATTGCTTTATGATCATTATATAGATAGTTATAATGATAAAAATAGCAATAATAATTAGCATGATAATTATTATAACTGTATTAATGATGATATTAATATTGATAATCATGATAATAATGACTATAATGACAATAATCCGAAAAAATGATGACAGTAATGATAATGATGATGATAAAAATAGCTGTTCAGTCCATTTATAAGGAAATAAAGGCCAGAAATAATATAATTCCAACAGTCGAAAAAACAGCCAAAATCTAGCCTTTTGAGAGCAACGTCGAAAAAAAAACCTTTTCGCTACTTATTGGTAATTATAAGGATTTTAACATTAATTTAGGCAATTATAATGATTTCCATGATGAGCTCAACTTTTATTATTGACAAAAATGAAGATAATCATGATGATAATGACTATGATAATGGTAATAATGATAATAATAAGTCATAATTATAATAATAATCTTGATAATTACTGCAATAATAGCAATAATTAACTCCAATAATTCCAATAATGTCCATACTAATAATGGCAAAAAAAATATCATCATTATCATTGTCATTTTAATTATTATTTTCATTATTATTTCTAAGATCATCATTATTGCTATTATCATTATGTAAATAGTTTTAATGATAAAAATAGCAATAATAATTAGCATAATAATTATTATAACTGCTATAATTTTGATAATAATGATAATCATGATTATAATGACTATAATGATAATCATAAAAATGATGACAGTAATGATGATAATGATACCTAAATTATCATTCCGTCAATTTATAATGAAATAAAGACCAAGGAACTAATAAAATCTCAAAAGTCAAGAAAACGGCAAAATCTAGCGTATTACAGCATTTTCAGAGTAACGTTGAAATTTTTTTTTTTCGCTTTTTATGTGGTGTGAGAATTTTAACATTAATTTAGGCAATTATGATGATTTCCCTGATTTCTTTATTATTGACAATAATGATGATAATTATGATGATAATGACAATGATAATGACAATAATAATGATAATAATGATAAATTCATAAATATAACGATAATCTTGATAATTACTGCAATAATAGCAACAATTAACTCTATTCCAATGATTTCTATACTGATAATGGCAATAGAAATATTAATATCATTATTATTGTCATTATGATAATTATTATTGTCAGTATTTCTAAGATCATCATTATTGCTATTATCATTACATAAATATTTATAATGATAAAAATAGCAACAATAATTAGCATACTAATTATCATAACTGCAATAATGATGATAATAATCATGATGATAATGACTATAATGATAATCATAAAAATAATGACAGTAATGATAATAATGATAATAATTATCATTCAGTCAATTTATAATGAAATAATGGCCAGAAGTAATAAAATCCAAAACGTCGAAAAAACGGCAAAATCTAGCGTATTACAGCCTTCTGAGAAAAACGTCGAAAAAAAAACTTTTTCGCTTACTTATGGTAATTATTGGGATTTTAACATTAATTCAGGTAATTATGATGATTTCCATGATGAATCCTTTATTATTGACAATAATGATGATAATTATGATGATAATGAAAATGATAATGACAATTATAATGATAATAATGATAAAGGCATAATTATAATGATAATCTTGATAGTTACTGCAATAATAGCATAATGATAAAAATAGCAAAAATAATTAGCATGATAACTGATGATATAAATGATGATAATAGTAATGATAATCATGATGATAATAACTATAATGACAATAATCATAAAAATGATGATAGTAATGATAATGATAATAATTATCATTCAGTCCATTTATAATAAAAAAGGGCCAGAAGTTAAAAAATCCCAAAAGTCGAAAAAACGCTAGATTTTGCAGTTTTTTTCGACTTTTAGGATTTTATTACTTCTGGCCTTGATTTCACTATAAATGGACCTGAGGCCAGTGGCTCTATTATAATCATTATCGTCATTACTATCATTTTTCTGATTATGATCATTATAGTCATTATCATCATGATCATTAATATTATAAACATCATTAATACAATTATAATAATTATAATGCTAATCATTATTACTATTTTTATCAATATAACTATTTATATATAATGATAATAGCAATAATATTTGAATTTAGAAATAATAATGATAATAATAATAATTATAATGACAATGATAATGATGTTATTATTTTTTATTGCCATTAATAGTATGGAAATTATTAGATGGGAGTTAATTATTGCTATTCTTACAGTAATTATCAAGATTATCATTATAATTATGACTTTATCATTATTATTGTCATTATCATTGTCATTATCATCATAATTATCATCTTTATTGTCAATGATAAAAGGAATAATCAGGGAAATCATCATAATTACCTGAATTAAAGTTAAAATCTATAATTGCCATTAGATAGCGAAAGAGGTTTTTTTTGCCGTTTCTCTCAAATGGCTGCAATCTTATAACTTCTGGCTTTGATTTCGTTATGAATTGACTGAATGATTAATATCATCATTATTATCATTACTGTGTCCTTTTTATGCTTATTATCATTATAGTCATTAATATCATGATCATCGTTATTATTATCATCATTATTGAAGTTATAATAAGTATTATGCTAATTATTATTGCTATTTTTATCATTATAACTATTAATTAATGATAATAGCAATAATATTGATCTTAAAAATAACAATGACAAAAATAATAGTGATAATGACTATGATGATAATATTATTATTTCTATTGCCATTATCAGTATGGAAATTACAGGAATAGAGTTAATTATTCCCATTCATTGGCGGTAATTCTAGAGATTATCATTATATTTGTGACCTATCGTTATTATCATTATTATTGTCGCATTATTATTATTAATTATCATCATAATTATTATCTTTATTGTCAATAATGAAGGGATCATCAGGGAAATCATCATATTTGCCTAAATTGAATGTTAAAATTCTCATAATTACCATAAAAAGCGAAAAAAAAAATCAACGTTCCTCTGAAAATGCTGTAATACGCTAGATTTTGCCGTTTTCTCGACTTTTGGGATTTTATTAGTTCTGGCCTTTATTTCAAATTATAAGGTGACGGAATGATAATTAGTATCATCATTATCATCATTACTGTCATCATTTTTATGATTATTATCATTATAGTCATTACATCATTATTATTTTCATTGTTATTATCATCATTATTGAGGTTATAATAATTGATAATATGCTAAGTATTATTTCTATTTTATCATTATAACTCTTTATATTATAATATTAGCAATAATGATGATCTTAGAAAATAATAACGACAATTATAATAATTATAATGACAATGATAATGATGTTATAATTATTTCTATTGCCATTATTAGTATGGAAATTATTGAAGTGATGTTAAATATTTGCTATTATTGCAGTAACTATCAAGATTATCATTTTAATTACTGACTTTATCGCCTATTATCATTATTATAGTCATTATCATTGTCATTAGCATCATAATTGTCATTAATAATGTCAAATAATAGCAAAGGAATCATCATTCAAATCATCATAATTACCTGAATTAATGTTAAAATCCTCATAATTACCATTAAAAAAGCACGAAGAGGGTTTTTCCGACGTTGCTCTCATAAGGCTAGATTTTGCCGTTTTTTCGACTTTTGTGATTTTATAACCTAAAGCCTTTATTTCATTATAAATGAACAGAATATGATAATTATTATAAATTATAGTCATTATCAGCATAATTATGTTATTATTATCATTATTGCAATTATGATAATTATTATGCTAATTATTATTGCTATTTTTATCATTATAACTATTTATATAATCATAATAGCAATAATAATCTTAGAAATAATAATGAGATTAATAATAATTATAATGGTAAGTATAATGATTTTATTATTTCTTTTGCCATTATTAGTATGAAAATTATTGGAATAGAGTTAATTATTGCTATTATTGCAGTATTTAGCTTACAAGATTATCATTATATTTATGACTTTATCATTATTAGTATTGTCATTGTCATTATCATTGTCATTATCATCATAATTATCATCATTATTGTCAATAATAAAGGAATCAACATGGAAATCATCATAATTACCTGAATTAGTCTTACAAATTATAAGCTAATTTTCGATAAAAAGCGTAAAGGGCTTTTTATTCGAATAGTTCTCTCAAAAATTATTAATATTACATAGATTATATTTTGTTTTTAACATCAAAGGATTTTATTACTACTTTATTATTTATTTCATTATAGCCTGGACTAAAGGATAATTATTATCATCATTATTATCATTACTATAATATTTTATATGATTATTATCATTATAATCATTATCATCATGATTATCATTATCATTATCATCATCATTACAATTTTAATCCCATTATTATGCTAATTATTATTGCTATTTTTAATAATTAACTCTATTTATATAATGATAAT
Source organism: Penaeus vannamei (assembly GCF_042767895.1). Taxonomy (NCBI): domain Eukaryota; kingdom Metazoa; phylum Arthropoda; class Malacostraca; order Decapoda; family Penaeidae; genus Penaeus; species Penaeus vannamei. The sequence goes on along the minus strand of NC_091578.1, from coordinate 19,567,637 downwards.
AATAATAATGATTACCTTATGAACATAAACAATGTGACAATAATAATAATTATAATGACAATGATAATGATATATAGTATTTCTATTGCCATTATTAGCATGAAAATTATTGGATTGGAACAATTATTGCTATTATTACGGTAATTATCAAGAGTATCATTAAAGTCGCATGCTTTTATCATTATTATCATTATTATTGTCATTATCATTGTCATTACCATCATAATTATAATCATTATTGTCAATAATCCCGGGCTGGGGCAACTACCTGAATTTATGTTAAAATCCTAATAATTACAATTAAAAAGCGAAAGAGTTTTTTTCAACGTTTCTCTCAAAAGGCACAATCCGTTTTGCCGTTAAAAAAAAAAAAAAAAATTTTTTTGACTTTTGGGATTTTATTATTTATGGCCTTTATTTCCATTTATAAATGGGCTGAATGATAATTTTTAACAGTATTATCATTAATTAATCATTTTTATTATTATTATCATCATATTCATTATCTTTATGATTATCATTCTTATTACGATCATTATAGCAGTTATAATAATTATTTTGCTAATAACTATTGAAGTATTTTTATCATTATAACTATTTATATATATGATAATAACAATAATGATGATCTTAGAAATAATAATGACAATAATAATAATTAGAATGACAATGATAATGATATTATTATTTCTATTGCCATTATTAGTATGGAAATTACTGGGAATAGAGTTAAATAATTTTTTTGCAGTAAACTCTCAAGATTATCATTATAATTGTGACTTTATCATTATTATCATTATTATTGTCTTTAGTTTTTTCATAATTGTCAATAATAAAGGAATCATCATTAAATTCATCATAATTACCTGAATTAATGTTAAAATCCTCATAATTACCATTAAAAAGCGAAAAGGGTTTTTCCGACGTTGCTTTCATAAGGTTTAATATTTTGCCGTTTTTCGACTTTTGGATTTTATTACTTCATGGCCTTTATTTCATTATAAATTATCATTATTATCATTATGTCTTTTAAAATTTTTCATTATTATTATCATTATTGAAATTATGATGATTATTTTTAAATTATTTTTCATTATTGTCATTATAATATTTTTTAAAATCTAATAGAATTAAAAATCTTAGAAATAATAATGAGATTAATAATAATTATAATGACAATGGTAATTTTTTATTATTTCTTTTGCCATTATTAGTAGGGAAATTGATTGGAATGGGTTGATTATTGCTATTATTGCAGTTTTTAAATCAAGATTATCATTAAAATTTATGATTTTATCATTATTATCTTTCTGTCTTTTCTTTTAATCATCATTTATTGTCAATAATAAAGGAATAAATCATGGAAATCTTCATAATTACCTAAATTTAAATTTTTACCCTCAAAATTTCCGGTGGGAATTCTTAGAAATTAATACGTGACCCAATTTTTTAATTTTTTTAATTATAAGGGACAAATGGTAATTAATTATTATTATTTTTTAAATTTTTGCCATTATTAGTTATCATTAATTATTGAAATTTTAGATTTTTAATTTATTGCAAATTATTGCTTTTTAATTATCAATATTTTTAAAAATTATTAAAATTAAAAATGACTTTTTTTAAAAAATTAAAAGTATCATTTTTTTATTGTCATTATTCATTTTGGTTAAATTAAATTAATTTTTTCATAATTATAAAATTCTTTAAAATTGTCAATTTTAATAAATTGAAAGTCTTTCCATCAAAAATTTTTCTTTTTAAAATAATCCACCCTGAATTTATGTTAAAATCCTTATAATTACCATTAAAAAGCGAAAAGGGTTTTTTTCGATGTTTCTCTAAAAAAAGGCTTTAATCCGTTTTGCCGTTTTTTTTTTGACTGTTGGGATTTTATTATTTAGGCCTTTATTTCCTTATAAATGGACTGAATGGAAATTTTTTAAATCATTATTATCATTAGTCATCATTTTTTATTATTTATTATCTTTCCATATTCATTTATTATTTATGATTATCATTTATTATTTTTTTTCATCATTATTGTAGTTATAATAATTATTTTGCTAATTAAAATTGCTATTTTTATCATTATAACTTTTTATAAAATTTGATAAAAAGCAATAATGATGTTTTAGTAAAAAGTAAATAATTAAAAATGACAATGATAATGTTTTATTATTATTTCTATTGCCTTTAAATTATTAGGGAAATTATTGGAATAGAGTTAATTATTGCAAGTAAATTATCAAGATTATCGTTATAATTGTGATTTTATCATTATTATCATTATTAACATCGTCATTTTTTTTACCATAATTATCATTATTGTCAATAATAAAGGAATCATCAGGTAAATCATCATAATTACTTGAATTAATGTTAAAATCCTAATAATTACCATTAAAAAGCGAAGAGGGTTTTTTTCGACGTTTCTCTCAAAAGGCTTTAATACGCTAGATTTTGCCGTTTTTTCGACTTTTGGGGTTTTATTACTTCTGGCCTTAATTTCATTATAAATGGACTGAATGATAATTATTATCATTATTATCATTACTGTCATCATTTATATGATTATTATCATTATAGTCATTAGCATCATGATTATCATTATTATCATCATTATTGCTGTTATAATGAATGTTATGCTAATTATTATTGCTATTTTTATCATTATAATTATTTATATGGAAATTATTGGAATAGAGTTAATTATTGCTATTATTGCAGTAATTATCAAGATTATCATTATAATTGTGACTATCATTATCGTCATTATTATTGTCATTACCATTGTCACTATTATCATAATTATCATTACTGTCAATGATAAAGGAATCATCATGGAATCACCATAAGTACCTGAATTATTACTCAAATTCTCATAATTACCATTAAAAAGCGGAAAGTATTATTTCGACGTTTTTCTCAAAAGGCTGTAATCCGCTAGATTTTGCCGTTTTTTCGACTTTGGAGATTTTATTACTTATGGCCTTTATTTCATTATAAATGGACTGGATAATATTTATTATCATCATTATTATCATTACTGTCATCATTTCTATGATTATTATCATTATTATTATCATCATGATTGCAGTTATAATAATTATGCTAATTATTATTGCTATTTTTTATCATTGTAACTATTTATATAATGACAATTGCAATGATGATCTTAGAAATGATAATGACAACAATAATAATTATAATGACAATGATAATGATGTTATTATTTCTATTGCCATTATTAGTATGGACATTATTGGAATAGAGTTAATTTTGCTATTAATACAGTAATTATCAAGATTTTCAATATAGTTATGACTTTATCATTATCATTATTATTTTCATTATCACTGACTTTATCATAATAATTATCATCATTATTATCAATAATAAAGGAATCATCTGGGAAATCATCTTAATTACCTGAATTAATGTTAAAATCCTCATAATTACCCTTAAAAAGCGAAAAGTTTTTTTTTCGACGTTTTTCTGAAAAGGCTGTAATACGCTAGATTTTGCCGTTTTTTCG